>NC_083869.1:28978787-29281818 GCF_032452875.1 Bos javanicus
TAAATCTATTGTGTATAAAGTGATGATCTGATACATGTATATACTGCAGAATGATTACAACAATAGGGTTAGTTAAAACCTCCATCACCTTACATAACTGCCTTTTTTGTGTGTGGTGAGAACATTTAAGTCTATTTTCTAAGCGACTTTCAAATATATAATACAGTATTGTTAACTACTATTATCATGCTGGACATTACATCCTAGAACTTAATCATCTTATAAATGGAAGTGTGTATGCTGTGACCACCATCTCCCCATTTTCCTGACCCCCAGTGCCTAGCAATCAGCATTCTACTTTGTTTGTATGAGTTCAGTTTTTTTAGATTCCACATGTAAATAAGATCTTATAGTATATATTTTTCTCTGATTTATTTTGCTTAGCATAATGTCTTCAAGATCCATCCATGTTGTTGCAAATGGCAAAATTTCCTTTTTTACAGATGGATAATATCCATTATTATTCATATCCATCCATGTACATCCCATGTTTCCTTTAGCCATTCATCCACTGATGACACTTCGGTTGTTTAATTATCTTGGCTACTGTCAATAATGACATAATGAATACTGGGTATAGATACCTCTTCAATACCCTGTTTCATTTCCTTTGTGTATATATACAGAATTGCTGGATCATATGGTGGTTCTATTTTTAATTTTCTTGACAAGCCTCCAAACCATTTTCCATAGTGACGATACCAATTTATGTTCCCACTAGTAGCGCACAAGGGTTCCCTTTTCTCCACATCCTCACCAATACTTGTTATCTCTTGTCTTTTTTATTACAGTCATTCTAGTAAGCTTGAGGTGGTATCTCATTGTAGTTTTGAAATGTATTTCCCTGATGATTATTTATAAAGCGATCACCACCAAAAAGAATTAATGAATAGTGATAGCTTTTCCAGTCCTGCGTAATTCAAATTCCACATCCTAAAGTTTCAAGTACTCCTTTGAAAATAGTTTTAATACAGTCTAATAACCTTGAGATTGAGATCATTTAATCAATTTACATTTTCTATCATTACAAAATATCCATTATGACTTCACCACCTATGTTTTTCTATTTTTCCTGGTTGTGTCATTACAGTTTCTTTCATTTTTTGGTATCTTTTCTACTGAATATTCCTTTAATTAGAATTTCACTTTTCTATTATATACATTTTTCAATTCTCCTAGATTTACTCTAGAATTTACAGCACATCATCAATTTATTAAAGTCTTATATCCCTCTTCAGACAATTAAAGGACCAAAATAACCAATTTATCTTCATTTAACTTTCCCTTGACTGATATGATACTGTTGTTGTTATCAGGTATTTTAATTCTCTCAGTTCAATTTATGCAATTTCATAATTATTTTATAAAATCAAATCTCATTTAGATTTATCTTCAGATTTATCATTCTCTTTGATCTTTTGGTTTCCTGTACCTGTGAGATCACTTTCCTTATACACAAAATAACTCTTTGAGTGCAGGTTTGCTGGTGATAAACTCAGTTTTTGTTTGGCTTACTTTATCTGAAAATCTAGTTTTATTCCACATTTTATTCACTTTAAGAATATTTCCATTAAGTACATTTTTAGAGGTAAGTAGCTATTTTTAGTCAATTTATTAAATATAACATCTTACTGTCCTGCCTTCCACTAGGGTTCTGGATGTTGTTCTAATCTAACTATGGAAAGATATGTTTTTCTTCTGTATTATTATTTTTGCAACTCCATTATAAAGTGTCTAAGTATGGTTTCCTTTTTTTTTTTTTAATTTCCTTTGGATTCCTTGGGTTAAAATTCATGGTCACTTCTGGAAAAGGTTCAGGCATTGTCTCATCAAGAATGGCTTCTGTCTCCTCCTTTCCTTCCCTTCTAGAACTCCAACTAGATGCATGTAAAGACTACCCACTGTCTTTCTCATACCTTCATATCTTCATCTTACAATCATCATCGTTTCTTCTGCCCCTTCTTCTAGCTAGTTAAGTCTCTCTTCTTTATGTCTAATTTACTGTTAAACTTATTCCAGTAAATCCTTAGCTTCAGTTATTGTTATTTTCAAATCATGATTTCAAAATGATTCTTTTTCAAAGCTTCTATGTCATCCCTGTGTAAATTTTCAAGTTTGGTTTTTTCACATCAATAAAGATAATAAATACATATGATTTTTTTTATTTAGTTAAGATATTATAGGTTATGTCTGATAATTTACATATTCGGTCTTGGTGGGCCTAATTTTTCTTTTAATTTTCGTTTGGAAATAACTTGAAAATTATATGGAATTTCTAAGAATAAAAGCAATACATAGCATACCCAAATAACCTTTTCTTGATTCAAATATTTTTAATATTTTGCCCCTTTGCTTTATCACTTTATCCATAAATAAATATATATACAAGTCTATAATATATTTCTATAAGTTTTCTCTTAATCATTTGAGGATAAGTTGCATACATGACTGCTTACTGATATTTAATAAAACCTTTTGAGTTTAGTTTCTAAGATAAGGATATTACCTTACATAACTACAAGATAGTTATGAACTTCGGTTAATTTAACATTGTTATAACACTGCAGTGCACTGAATGCTTGTGTCCTTATGCCTGTGTCCTTATAAAATTCCTATGTTGAAACCGTAATCCCAAGTGAAGGTATTTGTAGGGCCTTTGGGAAATAATTAGGTCATGAGGATAGAGCCCCCATGAAGGGGATTAGTGTCCTTAAGAGGCCTGAGAACTGGCTAGCTCTTCCTACCACAGGAGAGAACACCAGGAGAAGGCAGCCATCAGCAATCCAGAAGGGGTCTCTCACCAGAATGTGACAATGTGGCACCCTGATCTCAGACTTCTGGTCATCAGAACTGTGAGAAAGAGATTTCTGTTCTCTATAAACCACTCAGACTATGATACTTTGTTGTAGCCGTGCAAACTAATACAAATATTTTTATCTAGCCTTTCATCCAATATCCTATTTTGTGAACTGAGTCAATAACATCATTTTTTAGCATATTTTCCCCTCCGGTACAGAGTTCAATATAGGACAATGTGTAGGATTTAGCTGTCATGTCCCTTTGATCTCTTTTAATTTAGAACATTACTACATCTTTTCTCCTGTTTTCCCTCTTTTAAATAAAATGACCTCATTAATGTGTTGTCTCCCAATGATTAGATTCACATTATATAATCTCAATCATAATATTATATAAATGATACTGTCTCATTCTCAGGATATTATATCTAGAGGCACATGATTACCATCTGCCCTGCACTGAAAAGTGTTCATTTTGATTCCCTGGTGAATGTATGTTTGGTTTAAATGTATACTGGCTATTATACATGAAAAATTATATGTTAAAGCATTTCAAACTTAGAATGATGATATTTCTTCTAGACAGGCTTTTCATTTTCTTCTTCCAGGCACTTGAGATTCCAGCCAGTTTGAGCCAATTTAATCTGATTTCAAGGCTTGTGGTTTTCCAGGCCACCCATATAACACAGAGGTGGGTTGCAAGTTGTGCAAAGACTGGTTTGCTTTCCATCAACTTACTCCTAAGCAGCCCCAGGTGGAGGATGGTAAGACAGTGAATCCCCCTGGGAAACTTCTAGGGATTCTACCCAGACCCACAAGAGCACCAAGAGTTCAACTCACCCCTCAGACACTTCTTCCTGATGATAAAAATATTCTTTTTTTTTTTATTTTATTTTATTTTTAAACTTTACAATATTGTATTAGTTTTGCCAAATATCGAAATGAATCCGCCACAGGTATACATGTGTTCCCCATCCTGAACCCTCCTCCCTCCCCATACCCTCCCTCTGGGTCGTCCTAGTGCACCAGCCCCAAGCATCCAGTATCGTGCATCGAACCTGGACTGGCGACTCGTTTCATACATGATATTATACATGTTTCAATGCCATTCTCCCAAATCTCCCCACCCTCTCCCTCTCCCACAGAGTCCATAAGACTGATCTATACATCGGTGTCTCTTTTGCTGTCTCGTACACAGGGTTATTGTTACCATCTTTCTAAATTCCATATATATGCGTTAGTATACTGTATTGGTGTTTTTCTTTCTGGCTTACTTCACTCTGTATAATAGGTTCCAGTTTCATCCATCTCATTAGAATTGATTCAAATGTATTCTTTTTAATGGCTGAGTAATACTCCATTGTGTATATGTACCACTGCTTTCTTATCCATTCATCTGCTGATGGGCATCTAGGTTGCTTCCATGTCCTGGCTATTATAAACAGTGCTGCGATGAACATTGGGGTACACGTGTCTCTTTCCCTTCTGGTTTCCTCAGTGTGTATGCCCAGCAGTGGGATTGCTGGATCATAAGGCAGTTCTATTTCCAGTTTTTTAAGGAATCTCCACACTGTTCTCCATAGTGGCTGTACTAGTTTGCATTCCCACCAACAGTGTAAGAGAGATAAAAATATTCTTAAAGGCTGAACTCACTTCTATTGGTTCTTCCTTCTCCATATTTCAGCACTATAATTCCTCACACACTTGGTTGCATTTAAGAAAGTTTTGCTTTTCTTTTACATTCCATCCAACAACTTTTCTTGCTGCTCTTGGTGGAAAGGGTGGTTCAAGTGAATGTTTGTATCGAAACTGGAAGCAATGTTTAACAGACAATGATCCGATCATTATCTCATGGCCATTGGGCAACTTTTGCATTCACCCAAATATCAACGAAGTTTGTTCTGTTACCTCAGACTATTAAAAAACCTTTTCTCACATAAATTAACCCAAAAAATGTAGATTCTGGATTTCTTGGAAGCTGTTAAACCCTGAAATATATTTGAAGTCAATCAACCAAAGTCAATGTAATTACTTTTTGTCTCCCCATCAACTCTCCTTAGGGTCATGATTAGCCCTTATAAGAGGTTTCAGAAAAGCAAGGTGCAGACAAGTGCCGGCACTCACTCCTCCTGGTCACATGTGACTATCCTCAGCAAAGAAAATCAGTTCTTCCTTTCTGTCGTCTTTCATTCAGAGATAACTAGTTTAGGTGGGACAGAAGGGAGGGTGATGTTGGAGAAAGAGAAAAAAAGACAGAAATCACTTGAGAATGAAGCCAAGCAGAAGTTAGAACACAATGATGCTGGGTTAAAGAATGTCCCATATCATTGGCTTAAATCTCTGATTCTGATATATCTGAATTTTCCCCCTTGGACTGTTCAGTTATGGAAGCCAATAAATTATCCTGAGCTATTTTGAATTGGGTTTCTGTCTTGCAACTTAGAGTCCAGATAAGTTAAAAAGTTTTAGAAGCTATGCACACAATAAAATGATGTATGTAACTATAGAATATCTCTCCTCTCATCCGGGTCAGTGAGCAATAATCAATTGAGAAGGAGAAGGTGCGCTAAATGATAAATAGTGTAGTAGGAATTAAACCTAAAGAAGAGAGAAGATGGAAATGCTAACTAGCACATTTAATTTACATGTCATCAAATCTCTTAGGGTTTTTATTATTGAAAAGTTGCCTTAGGACAGATAAGATGCACAAAGATGGTAAGGGAAGAATACAGCTCCCAAATAAGTCTGCAGCACCTTGGTTTCCTCCATTATCCTTATATAATGTGTATAATCATAAGTGAGACATTAGCAAACAAAGATGAATCATTTTCAGAGGTTGGTGAATGCAGCTGGGGTGTTTCGATTCCATGCCTCCCGGGCCACCATTATTTCTCAACTACTACTCTAAAATAGCCTCTAACTCATTTCCTAGCAGGCTCTTTTTCTCCTGTTGGCAATTCTACACATGAGCAGCCAGAAAAGACATCATCTTACCTTTCCAATCAAAACCCTGCCATCACTGATATTTCAAACCTATGATCTTTCTTCAAGCCTCCAGGGGGCTCATTGGCAGGCTCTGGAACCTCTCCATCTTCACCTCCTGGCCTACTCCTCACTGACTTTTTGCAGTAGCACTGGGTTTCGTGAGGTGTCTCAACACACCTGGTTCGTTCCTCCTGCAGCATCTCTGCCTGGAGAATTCATCCCCAGAGAGTGTCAAATGGCATGGTCCTTCTTTTTATTCAGGTCTTTACTCATATATCAAATATTGGAAAAGATCCTGATGCTGGCGAAAACTGAAAGCAGGAGGAGAAGGGGACGACGGGAGATGAGATGGTTGGATGGCATCACTGACTCGATGAACATGAGTTTGAGCAAGCTCAGGGAGCTTGTGATGGACAGGGAAGCCTGGTGTGCTGCAGTCCATGAGGTCGCAGAGAGTCGGACATGACTGAGCCACTGAACTGAACTCAAATATTGCAAGTTTTGAGAAACTGTTCTTAACAACCCAATCTAAAGCATGCGTCCACTCTTCTTTCTGGCTTTATGCCCTCCTGTGCCTTGTTCTTATTCATAGCACTCACACTCCCTGACACGTTACCTTACATTATCTGGTTTTTTGCTGCTCTCCCTCTCCTATACTCTCATCCCTCTTCCTTTCCTACTGCCTATTAACTCTCTCTTTTACAAGTTATTTTTGTTATTTCACCCTTTAGTATCAATAAATACTATTGCACTCTTGGAATTATAATGTGATTTGACAGGCATAAGACATCCGGACGCTAAGTATTTTTTACATCACCAGAGGACAGATTAGAAAACAGCCAAGAACTTTTATGAGGTAGGGCAATGTAGCAATAGAGTTCTACTAAAACAAGTAATCATGTGCACCACATACATTAATTCTGCCACACACAAATAGTGGTTCACAAATATGAAGCAACAGCCAAAAAGTGGGTATACCTAAGGGATCAGCAGATAAAGAACCTGCCTGCAATGCAGGAGACATAGGGGATGCAGATTGGATCCCTGGGTCAGGAAGATCCCTGGAGAAGGAAATGGCAACCCACTCCAGGATTCTTGCCTGGGAAATCCCATGGACAAAGGAGCCTTGTGGGTACAGTCCACAGGGTCACATAGAGTAGGACACCACTGAGTGACTAAGCACAGCATACATATAATTTTAAAGTATACAAACTCTAAGTTTCCATCTTTCCAACATTCATGCATTATCTATTTTCTCATTCTCAGAAATTTTGAATTCTGCTATTTGGGATTTTATAGTACATTAGTTTTGAGATAGCATGAAATGTATAAAAAGTAACTGAAAAGAAAGCAAAGCAAAAGTAAGAAAAAGAAAAACTGAATAATGGGGATTAATGCCAGATCTAACCCTTCTGCTCTGGAGCATCTAGCATCAATACAGACCAAGGTACATTTATGAGTCTTCTTCAATCATAATCTATGAGAATTCAGTTTCTTGAAATATAATATTAATATATTTAATGAAAAAAATTTCATGATTGTGATTCATGGCCTCTTGGCTATTAAGCCAAGTCCTGCTGGGAAAATTACTTTTGCAACTGGTAAATAGATATAAATATGATAATGAATATGACTTTAAAATAGCTAGGAAACAAGGCTTCAGGTGTAAGTCCCCAGTTCAAACAGGAGTTAATGATTGAGTTGCTGTGAATTGAAATCACTGCTTTAGCTATTTTGGGCTATTTTTCAGGATTTTACATAGATGAAAAAGATCATCCTTCATAAGTATCTGTCAAGCCTCTAATGGCATAAAATAGTTCTCACATCCTATCTGAGTTATAAGGGAAAATTAAGTATAGGATCCTGTTTTCCCATTACCAACCAAGAAAGAGAAATAACTATCAACTTAAAATAAGCTTTAAAAAAAAGTGATACAAACGTATTCAACTCTCAGCTCCCATACCCATCTCACAAAAAAAGCTTTGGTTAGAAGCCAAATATCTTGATTTCATTTTTAAACTTGACTACACAAAGGGGATCTTACAAATTTGATTTTAAAATATCACTTACTGCATTTCACAACTTTTAAATTGAGATGTGAAGTAATAAAACAGCATCGTAAATACATGACAGAGGACATGAATAATATAGACAGAAATTATAGCCAATGTCTGAGGAAGACGGGATGGTTTTCCCAGTTACTAGACCACCTTGGGCCTGTTCCCTTTTACTAACAAATATAGATATAAACATGCATATGTATAAATGCATGTGTGTACATCTAGGCGTGAGAGTTGCGGGCTCAGTCGTGTCTCTTTGCGCCGCCATGCACTATAGCCCACCAGACTCTGTCCATGGGATTCTCCTTGCAAGAACACTGGAGTGGGTTGCCATTTCCTTCTCAAGGGACTTTCCTGACCCAGGGATTGAACCTGCATCTCCTTCATTGGTAGGCAAATTTTTTACCACTGAGCCACCTGGAAGCCCATGTACATGTATAGATATATGTATATTTGAAATTTCACCTCCGTTATTGACTTTCTTCAGGAAGGAAAAGTTGAAAATTCACTCTACAACAAAAGCCAGTAAACAAAAGTAGTTCACTTTTTGTTTGAGGTTCTGGAGTTAGATTCTTGACTCCATCAGAAAAAAATCATTTTTGAGTCTTGGAAATGTTATTTAACTCAATATCGTGTTCTTAATTTCAACATCTATAAAATATATTAATAACAACTACTTCCTCAGGTTTTGCTAAGTTATAAAAGATAAAATTCCTATAAAAGGATAAGCAATCCTATATCCAACACATGGTAACACTCTAAAAATTATATATTATTACTATTTCTATTATTCTCAATGAAAAGCTTAATGAGATAGGAACTATTGTACCATTTACTAAAATTATATTTTAACTTCATTTTCAAATTTCATCATATCATCCCTACTCCTAATCATGGGATAGACATTGAAATGGATATGTTTTTAGAGCTCGAGAAGTTGCTGAAGGACTTTTTTGTAGCAAAGTAATTTGATTATACATGCATCTATTCTTTTTCAAATTCTTTTTCAATTTAGGTTATTAAAAAATATTGAGCAGAGTTCCCTGTGCCATATGGTAGGTTCTTGTTGGATATCAATTTTAAATACAGTAGTGTGTATATTTGAAGGTCTTTTTAAGGAAGACACACACAATTTTTTTTAATTATCAACTGTGGGTGGTGGTGAGTGGAGGGGACTTTGGAATAGGTAAGAGTAAAATATCTGAGTTTAACTAGGAAGATTTAAAAAAGGATGACCGTGGCAGTGATATCCCTAACAGGTCTAGAGAAGGAGGATTTTTAGTACTCCATGAGTGAAACAGCTGTGAAAAGAAGAGAAGCAAAAGACAAAAGAGAAAAGGAAAGATACACCCATTTGAATGCAGAGTTCCAAAGAATAACAAGGAGAGATAAGAAAGCCTTCCTCAGCGATCAATGCAAAGAAATAGAGGAAAACAATAGAATGGGAAAGACTAGAGATTTCTTCAAGAAAATGAGATACCAAGGGAACACTTTATGTAAAGATGGGCTCGATAAAGGACAGAAATGGTAGGGACCTAACAGAAGCAGAAGGGTGGCAAGAATACATAGAAGAACTGTACAAAAAAGATCTTCACAACCCAGATAATCACGATGGTATGATCACTCACCTAGACATTCTACAACGTGAAGTCAAGTGGGCCTTAGGAAGCAGCGCTACGAACAAAGCTAGTGGAGGTGATGGAATTCCAGTTGAGCTGTTTCAAATCCTGGAAGATGATGCTGTGAAAGTGCTGCACTCAATATGCCAGCAAATTTGGAAAACTCAGCAGTGGCCGCAGGACTGGAAAAGGTCAGTTTTCATTCCAATCCCAAAGAAAGGCAACGCCGAAGAATGCTCAAACTACTGCACAATTGCACTCATCTCACACGCTAGTAAAGTAATGCTCAAAATTCTCCAAGCCAGGCTTCAGCAATATGTGAACCGTGAACTTCCAGATGTTCAAGCTGGTTTTAGAAAAGGCAGAGGAACCAGAGATCAAATCGCCAACATCTGGTGGATCATCAAAAAAGCAAGAGTGTTCCAGAAAAACATCTATTTCTGGTTTATTGACTATGCCAAAGCCTTTGACAGTGTGGATGACAGCAAACTGGAAAATTCTGAAAGATGTGGGAATACCAGACCACCTGACCTGCCTCTTGAGAAATCTGTATGGAGGTCAGGAAGCAACAGTTAGAACTGGACATGGAACAACAGACTGGTTCCAAATAAGAAAAGGAGTATGTCAAGGCTGTATACTGTCACCCTGCTTATTTAACTTATATGCAGAGTAAATCATGAGAAACGGTGGGCTGGAGGAAGCATAAACTGAAATCAAAACTGCCCAGAGAAATATCAATAACCTTAGATATGCAAATGACACCACCCTTATGGCAGTAAGCGAAGAACTAAAGAACCTCTTGATGACAGTAAAAGAGGAGAGTGAAAAAGTTGGCTTAAAACTCAGCATTCAGAAAACTAACATCATGGCATCTGGTCCCATCACTTCATGGCAAATAGATGGGGAAGCAGTGGAAAGAGTGACAGACATTATTTTGGGGGGCTCCAAAATAATTGCAGATGGTGACTGCAGCCATGAAATTAAGAGAGGCTTTGGAAGAAAAGTTATAACCAATCTAGGCATCATATTAAAAAGCAGAGACATTACTTTGCCAACAAAGGTCCATCTAGTTAAAGCTATGTTTTTTCCAGTAGTCATATATGGATGTGAGAGTTGGACTATAAAGAAAGCTGTGCACCAAAGAATTGATGCTTTTGAACTGTGGTGTTGGAGAAGACTCTTGAGAGTCCCTTGTACTGCAAGGAGATCCAACCAGTCCATCCTAAAGGAAATCAGTCCTGAATATTCATTGGAAGGACTGATGCTGAAGCTGAAACTCCAATACTTTGGCCACGTGATATGAAGAACTGACTCATTTGAAAAGACCCTGATGCTGGAAAAGACTGAAGGCAAATGAGAAGAGGACGACAGAGATGAGATGGTTGGAAGGCATCTTTGACTCAATGGACATGAATTTGAGTAAACTCTGGGAGTTGGTGATAGACAGGGAGGCCTGGCGTGCTGCAGTCCATGGAGTTGCAAAGAGTTGGGACACGACTGAGCGACTGAACTAAACTGAAGTGAAACAGACAGATTCTTTAAAATCCGACCCAATCTCAGATGACAGTCCTGGCAGACCACTGATGGGACTTGACCAAACCAAATCCTTTAGGCAGCAACACCACTGCCTTTCACTGTGGCTTCAAAATGATCCTGTCTAGTCACTGGTGCATTGTCTCAGAAATTAACATCTTTACTATTAAGATATTCAAAATCAGTTCTCTTGACAGGAGAGATAAGTAGATGGAATTGTAAAATATAGTGCTTCCAACATGAGATGACACTCTTCTCGTTGCTGTCTCTTTGAAATTAACAGTGAGCTGAACACTTTGAAGATAACATGATAATCAACTGGGCAAAGATAACAAGATAGGCTATGATAAAACTCATTTCAATAAAGAGAGATAATGCCACTGCATCCATTTCCCAAGGAGTTAGTGGGGTAAAATGCATACCTCATGCTGTTTCCTAATTCACTGCAAGTTAACAAATTAACTCACATGTACAAATGTACTTACATGTACTCATATGTAACAAATTAACTCATACCATAAAAAGGGTATTTTTCTCACTATACTTTAGTTATTTGCTTTTTCATAAAAATATACAACTATCATGGGCAATCTTATCTAATGTCCATCTATTGCACAGGGTAAGTACATTGAAAGCATGATACCTGTGCTATGTTATTAGCCTTCCCTAAGTGTACTTTAATGAAATATTTAAAATTTAACAAAAATTAGGAAACAGTCTGATTTGGCCTAGAGTGTCGGAGACAGAAAAAGATCAACATGGTAAGAGCTTAGTGAGCACAGGAGAGGATCGTAGGAGGTTAAATCTAAAAAGAAGTAAAAAGCAAATTCAGTACTGCTTGAATTTTGACTATTTGAATTTGTTGCCTAAGAAAAAAATTATCTAGCATGAGAATGAGTGAAAGAAAGTTGAGTAAAATGTCTTTTGATACACAGATGGGATTGAGCCAAGAATCTCTGAAGATGGTAAGCGCTACATTCACCTGTGCAAAAAACAGAGGATGAAAAGCTCCTGTCACTGAATGGTAGCAAAGAATCATCAAAAGCTGTAACTCACGTTCAATACAAAATATTAAAAAGAAAAGGGGAAATCTAGTGTGTTTTCATTTTAAATGTAAAATATGGTAAAACATTCTAGGAAAATGGAGATTAAAAAGTTAACTAAGGAAAAAAAAATAAAAAGTTAACTAAGGGATCACCACTTTTCCCACCATTGTGTAATACATTTATAATTTTAATGTTCATAGGCATAGGTTTTTATCTAGCTATGGTTGAACCTGTACCCTGTTTTATCCAAGAAACATTATAGCATAGGCATTTTTATTATAATCCTCATATTTAGTTTTAATGGCTACATATTATCCTCAAATACATGCATCTAAGTGTATTATTGGGCATTTGAGTTGCTTCTGAGTTTTTTATTTCACAAAATTTATCCATCAACATCTTCAAATATATGACCTTTTCCATATTTTATACTATTTTCTTAGGAGAGATTCCCAGAAGTAATATTAGTGGGTAAGACAGTACGAATATTTTTATAGTTTTTACCCCAATATACTGCCAAATTGCCTTTCAAGAGATCCATGCCAATCTTAATTGCAACAAACAGTTTCTGAAAGCACCATATTCACTACATCCTTGCCAACACGGGACATGATTATTTTTAATAGTATCATTTAGTAGATGAAGAACATGTCCTCCCATTGCTCATATAATTGGCTTAGTCTAGTAGACCAAAGGATAGGAAAGGAGACTATCTGAAATTAAGGAATAACTTGACAAAGTCTGCCTATTCTAGTGACTATTATTGTGGTCAAGATGGTAAAGCAGATGCAGGCAGATCACCCAGCAAGATAAGTTCACAGTAAATTGCATAAACACAAAGCACACTGGTAGACCGTGGCAAACCTGGGGGAGGGTCTCTAGGAAAATTTCATGAATCCTAGTTTTTGGTCCAGTTCAATTCCGCACTATTAATCACGGGATGAAAAATAAGGAAAGCAAGGTAATCAAACGTAATATAAACAAAGACCCATACATTTTCAAAGTAAATAAATACACATACATTTTAATCCAGAGACTCCACTTCTATGTCTTAAAGATTCTTGCACACATGAAATAATGCTTACAAGATTTTGCATGACAGTATTGGTTGCGTTGGCTAAAAGATATGAAAACCACAATCGTTCATCAGGAGGCGACTGTCTTGATAATAAATTATGGTACTTTCAATAAATGTAATACCATGAAGTTTAAAAATGAATGAAGAAACGATCAACTTTGACAGTCCTTCCAACATTGCTGAGTTTAAAAAGCAGGAAGCAAAACACATATACATACACAAACAACAATGTTAGCATCTGTATAAAGATTGGAAGAAAAAAGAAAACGTTGGAAAGCTTACTGTTTGTTTGCATGCACTTGGCAAGCCCTGAAAAGACACCAAGAAACTAGTAAGGGTAATTACCTCTTTGGGAAAGATGAACACTGGGTATAAGGAGAAGGGATATGAAATGGAGAATTTTTACCATGTGTTTTCTGCCATGTGCGTACTATCCATTCAAAAAGTACATACATTAACAAAGGAAAATGACAACGAAATGGTCCTAGCCTGTGCCCTGGAAGGCACTAGCTGCTAGACTGCCCATCCCCACGAGCTACAAGGCAGCAGTGATTATTAGAGGAAACCAAAGATCAACCAATTTTCTTTTTCTTCTGTTCTTTTCCAGTAATTGTATTATTTGTTCAAGTATAATTCACAAGATCATCCCATACAAAGCTCCACCAATACACCACAGTAAACTGCCAGAGGAAAAATCTATGACAATAGAAACACATTGCTTTTTTAGGAAAATTCCACCCATTATTATATCCAGACCCCTTTGTTCTTCTTTGGAAACTATAATTTCTGAGCTGCAGGTATGAACAAGAGGAAAATAATATTCAAATAGTCAGCTATGCGTGCTTTCTGATTTATATAAGGAAGCATGGGTTTCTGCTTTATTACCATCAAATTGTATAGTATCTTTAATTTTATTTAATGAACAACCAAGCCAAACTATAGTTTATCTTAAGATATAATGTCTAAATTTAAGTATGAGCTTATGGGAATAAGCAAGGTAAACAATGAAATACACATATCAATACAAGTAATTATTTTTATCCTAACTTCCTATGCTAGTAAGAATTCTTCATTTGAACCATAAAATGAAAACACATTTTAAATTCTATTACATTCAGCTAAAGATTTAAAAAGCAAAGTCCATGATTGCTCCTGAAAAGTCACTCAGATGGGAATCTAGCCAAATTTCACTTGATATAGTGACTAACTTAATGTGAAAAAGGGAATGTTGTATTATACAAAGCTCCTTTCCTTCCAAAATTAAGAATATCAGTCCAATGTTTTGCATCCAATACAGCTGTCAAGAAGCTCAAAGCCACTGTCATTTCTCCAGTTATTTTTTGTCTTTTTGTTTTAGTATTGATTTTCATATGATTATTGAAGTAGTGCTTGTTCCTGCCAAAACTATTTTCATAGGCTTAAACACAAAATTCCCATAATCCTAATATCCCCCAAAAGAAACATTAATATTTAAGCCTTTTTGTATATGTGAATGCAAGCTTCTCCTTCATATTAAATTTTGTATTCTTTTCCACTATGATTTCATCAGCATTTTTCAATGTTACTACCAAGCTTTCAAAACCATAATTTAATAATATATGCCATAATTTCATTACTCTGATGTTATTGGCCAAGTCGATTATATTTTACTACCAAACTACTACAAATGGCATTTTAATGAAATTGTGTGTTATTTCTAATTACATGGAATTAACTGCTAGAAGTGGTATTACTGAAACAAAGGCGATACCTTTAAGGCTTTTGATACACACACTATGGATACCTGTTGTTTTACACAACCAGCTCCTCAGTTAAGAGTCCCTTGATTTTCTTTTGAATGTGGTCTTGACAGCAGGGCAATCAAGGTGTCTGGTGATCTGCTGACCAAAGCCTAGGTATGAAACTGGAGCTAGGTCAGTCATGTTTCTCATTCCAGGAATTCGGGCTTGGAGCAAATTGACACAGGGACAGAAAAGGCCTGGAGCTGAGTCATCCCAGTGACAGTTCCTGGCAAAGGCTTCAGCAGTTTCGCCCATCATCTCTGTAGCGATTGTATTTCCTCTCCTTTTCTTTTGATTCTGTGAGCTACAAAATACTTTCTTTTCGTTGTGGATCTTATTCCTTAAGTTAGTCATAATCAATTTCTGTAGCATGCAACAAAAGATTTCTGTAACATCAACGAAGAGCCTTACCAAAAATGTAGGGGAATCTGCAGTTTGCCCCATCTTCATCTCCATCAAAGTTGTAAATGAATCAACCTTCACTTATGGTCTTTGCTACTTTGATAAGTTAGAAAATGTATCTAATTTTTTTCCTTTACTTTTTATCATTAAGTTAAAATCTTGGATGCTTATTGGTCTTATATATGTCCAGCTTTTATAGATTATCAATTTATTTCTTAGTTCACTTTTCTACTGGTATACTTGGAGAACTTTCAGTAGTCAATGACAATGTCTACTGTCCCTGATTATGTTGAAAGTACTAGGGATAGAATGATGATAATCACTTTCTTTAAGAGGTTTTCAATCTAGTGAGTAAGATGGATATAAGCTGTGAATCACAATATTTTGAGGTAAGTCCTCTAATAGAAAACATTGAAAGATTATTATTAGAGTAATATTAAACTGTTATTCATAATGTGCTAAAAATATTCTCTTGCTTTACGTATGGTACTTTAAGTCTGTTAAAATTTATGAGGTCAAATCTGTATATTTTCCCCATTATACTGTGTTTACGAAGTCTATTTTCTTCTAACTTGATTTAGGGTTTCTTCATCTGACATTTATTTCTAAATGCAATGTGAGATACAGAATGTACCTTTTTTGCAAATAATTACTCAATTTTCCCAGAACCACATATTGATCATTTTTTGTTTTCCCACAGATTTGTGCTTATTGCATGTTATGCTTTATTTTCTGTATTTTAGAGCTTGTATATTGAGGTTCTTTTCATTTCTTCTTCAGGTCTGTCTGCATGTTAATATACTGTGTTAATTACAGCCATTTTCAATATCATTAGTTGACAGTCCAACTTTGTCTCAATGTTGTGTTATTTTTTTTTTATTTAAACATTCTTTGGCAATTAAAACTTATTTGCTGAGACTTCCCTGGTGGTTCAGTGGCTAGGACTCTCTGCTTCCAATGCAGGGGCCTGGGTTTGATCCCTGGTCCAGGAACTAGATTCCACATGCCACATGTGGCTCTCCTGCCACAACTAAAGGCCCCCAAGTGCTGCAACTAAGACTTGTCACAGCCAAATAAATATTTTTTTAATATTCAAAAAACCTTATTTGCTATTCTGTGTGAACTTTCGAATCTCTAAATTTCCCAACAGTCGCCTTCTATTTTAATTTGGATTGTCTACATATGGATGTGTGTATATACACACACATACACATTCAACATTTCTATTTCAGAAAACCCTCTACCTTTTCTCATTTCTTGTCAATATCCACTAGTAAAGGTTTGAGTTTTAATTTCTTCTGAGTCTTAACTTACTATAACAAAAAGTCAGTAGAAAATTTCAGGCAGCTCTGAAATAATTCCTTGCAACATTTAGAATATAAAATATCTATCTGTTGAGACAGACAAAGGGACAGAGAGACACAGAAGAAACCAATAAAGATGGAGGAAAAAAAAAGACTACTTCAGCTGCCTTCAAGACATTTCAGGATTGGCCTACTTTTTAAATTCTAATCAGCATGGTTAGAAACCAAAGATCATCTTTTTCTTTGAATAAAGAATAAGTCAAAATCCCCACTTAAAATGACTTTATCAGTGTAATTCATTATTTTTTAGTCTTGCTTATCAAATATAGCACTTCTCCTGTCTGTAATTAGATGGCTGTGTTCACTCAGAGAAATCAATATGTATTACTCACATTCAATTCATCTAACTCCTCAAAAATCGCAATTCAAGTAATCAGCAATGCTATTGTCATTTAATAGACATAGAAATAAAGAAGTGATAGACTGTGGTGGGAACTCACCAGCAACGGAGGGAGTTTACATTAGTTCACGTGCCGTATCCATGCAGTCACAGTGCAAACGTGCACATTTAGTGCAATTTTTCTTGTCTGCTAAGCCACGTCAGTTGTGTCTGACTCTGTGAGACCCCATAGACGGCAGCCCACCAGGCTCCGTAATCCCTGGGATTCTCCAGGCAAGAACACTGGAGTGGGTTGCCATTTCCTTCTCCAATGCATGAAAGTGAAAAGTGAAAGTGAAGTCGCTCAGTCATGTCCGACTCATAGCAACCCCATGGACTGCAGCCCACTAGGCTCCTCCGTCCATGGGATTTTCCAGGCAAGAGTACTGGAGTGGGGTGCCATTGCCTTCTCCGGATTTCTTGTCTAGTAGCACTTAAATTTATAGCCAACCCAACTATACCTCTGGCAATTGTCTTTGATTGAGTACTAAAGCCCTAGTGAAGTCACCCACAAATTTTGTTGTTCAGTGAGGAATTGATTCAGTTCTGATATCATCTATATAGGTCATGAAAACATTTCTTAGTCAAAGAAGAAACAATGCTAACTGCAGAAACTCAGAACCAAGTGCAGTATATCAGTAACAAGCTATCTGATCAGTTGCAAATCTGCATCTTAGAAATTTGCAACACATTGTCTCTTCAAACCACTGCCCTGGTTGTTTTCTGATAAAATCTAGCAACAGGGTTTTTTTTTTTTTCTTTCCCTTTTCCTTGAGTAATAAGAGAGGCACTAGTCCTTTAAAGGGCTTCCCTGGTGGCTCAGAGGTTAAAGTGTCTGCCTGAAATACGCGATACCTGGGTTCCATCCCTGGGTCGGGAAGATCCCCTGGAGAAGGAAACCGCGACCCACTCCAGTACTCTTGCCTGGAGAATCCCATGGAGGGAGAAGCCTGGTAGGCTACAGTCCATGGGGTCGCAAAGAGTCAGACGCGACTGAGCAACTTCACTTTTACTTTCAGTCCTTTAAAATCCTCTCCTTATCCACACATGTTCCCTCCCTCTGTTGTGTTGTTTTGGTTTATGCTAATTGTCCAAGGAGCAGTGGCTGCACAGGCACAGGAGGGCCGAGAGGAGCTATTCCATGTTCAAGGTCGCCACCAGGAGGGGTGGTGGTGAGGAGATACCCCTCATCCAAGGTAAGGAGCAGCAGCTGTGCTTTGCTGGAGCAGCCATGGAGAGATACCCCACATCCAAGGTAAGAGAAACCCAAGTAAGACAGTAGCTGTTACGAGAGGGCATCAGAGGGCAGACACACTAAAACCATAATCACAGAAAACTAGCCAATCTAATCACACGGACAACAGCCTTGTCTAACTCAATGAAACTAAGCCACCCAAGTTTTGGGTGGGGCCACCCAAAATGGGCAGGTCATGGTGGACAGGTCTAACAGAATGTGGTCCACTGGAGAAGGGAATGGCAAACCACTTTGATATTCTTGAGAACCCCATGAACAGTATGAAAAGGCAAAATGATAGGATACTGAAAGAGAAACTCCCCAGGTCAGTAGGTGCCCAATATGCTACTGGAGATCAGTGGAGAAATAACTCCAGAAAGAATGAAAGGATGGAGCCAAAGCAAAAACAATACCCAGCTGTGGATGTGACTGGTGACAGAAGCAAGGTCCGATGCTATAAAGAGCAATATTGCATAGGAACCTGGAACCTTAGGTCCATGAATCAAGGCAAATTGGAAGTGGTCAAGGAGATGGCAAGAGTGAACGTCGACATTCTAGGAATCAGCGAACTAAAATGGACTGGAATGGGTGAATTTAACTCAGATGACCATTATATCTACTACTGCGGGCACGAATCCCTCAGAAGAAATGGAGTAGCCATCATGGTCAACAAGAGAGTCCGAAATGCAGTACTTAGATGCAATATCAAAAATGACAGAATGATCTCTGTTCGTTTCCAAGGCAAACCATTCAATATAACAGTAATCCAAGTCTATGCCCCAACCATTAACACTGAAGAAGCTGAACGGTTCTGTGAAGACCTAGAAGACCTTTTAGAACTAACACCCACAAAAGATGTCCTTTTCATTATAGGGGACTGGAATGTCCCCTATATGTAGGAAGTCAAGAAACACCTGGAGTAACAGGCAAATTTGGCCTTGGAATATGGAATGAAGCAGGGCGAAGAATAATAGAGTTTTGCCAAGAGAATGCACTGGTCATAGCAAACATCCTCTTCCAACAACACAAGAGAAGACTCTACACGTGGACATCACCAGATGGTCAACACCAAAATCAGATTGATTATATTCTTTGCAGCCAAAGATGGAGAAGCTCTATACAGTCAGCAAAAACAAGACCAGGAGCAGACTGTGGCTCAGATTATGAACTGCTTATTGCCAAATTCAGACTTAATTTTTGAAGAAAGTAGAGAAAAACCACTAGACCATTCAGGTATGACCTAAATCAAATCCCTTATGACTTTACAGTGGAAGTGAAAAATAGATTTTAGGGACTAGATCTGATAGACAGAGTGCCTGATGAACTATGGACAGAGATTTGTGACACTGTACAAGAGACAGGGATCAAGACCATCCCCAAGGAAAAGAAATGCAAAAAAGGAAAATGGCTGTCTGGGGAGGCCTTACAAATAGCTGTGAAAAAAAAAGAAGCAAAAAGCAAAGGAGAAAAGGAGAGATACAAGCATCTATATGCAGAGTTCCAAAGAATTGTAAGAAGAGACAAGAAAGCCTTCCTCAGTGATCAATGCAAAGAAATAGAGGAAAACAACAGAATGGGAAAGACTAGAGATCTCTTCAAGAAAATTAGAGATACCAAGGGGACATTTCATACAAAGATGGGCTCAATAAAGGACAGAAATGGTATGGACCTAACAGAAGCAGAAGAGATTAAGAAGAGGTGGCAAGAATACACAGAAGAACTGTACAAAAAAGATCTTCACGACCCAGATAATCACAATAGTGTGATCACACACCTAGAGCCAGACATCCTGGAATGTGAAGTCAAGTGGGCCTTAGGAAGCATCACTACAAACAAAGCTAGTGGAGGTGATGGAATTCCAATGGAGCTATTTCAAATCCTGAAAGATGATGCTGTGAAAGTGCTGCACTCAATATGCCAGCAAATTTGGAAAACTCAGCAGTGGCCACAGGACTGGAAAAGGTCAGTTTTCATTCCAATCCCAAAGAAAGGCAATGTCAAAGAATGCTCAAACTACCACACAATTGCACTCATCTCACATGCTAGTAAAGTAATGCTCAAAATTCTCCAAGCCAGACTCCAGCAATACGTGAACCGTGAACTTCCAGATGTTCAAGCTGTTTTAGAAAAGGCAGAGGAACCAGAGATCAAATTGGCAACATCTTCTGGATCACTGAAAAAGCAAGAGAGTTCCAGAAAAATATCTATTTCTGCTTTATTGAGTATGCCAAAGCCTTTGACTGTGTGGATCACCACAAACTGTGGAAAATTCTGAAAGAGATGGGAATACCAGTCCACCTGACCTGCCTCTTGAGAAACCTATATGCAGGTCAGGAAGCAACAGTTAAAACTGGACATGGAACAACAGACTGGTTCCAAATCGGGAAAGGATTATGTCAAGGCTGTATACTGTCACCCTGCTTATTTAACTTATATGCAGAGTACATCATGAGAAACGCTGGGCTGGAAGAAGCACAAGCTGGAATCAAGATTGCCTGGAGAAATATCAATAACCTCAGATATGCAGATGACACCACCCTTATGGCAGAAAGTGAAGAGGAACTAAAAAGCCTCTTGATGACAGTGAAAGAGGAGAGTGAAAAAGTTGGCTTAAAGCTCAACATTCAGAAAACGAAGATCATGGCATCTGGTCCCATCACTTAATGGCAAATAGAGGGGGAAACAGTGTCAGACTTTATTTTTGGGGGCTTCAAAATCACTGCAGATGGTGACTGCAGCCATGAAATTAAAAGACGCTTACTCCTTGGAAGGAAAGTTATGACCAACCTAGATAGCATATTCAAAAGTAGAGACATTACTTTGCCAACAAAGGTCCATCGAGTCAAGGCTATGGTTTTTCCTGTGGTCATGTATGGATGTGAGAGTTGGACTGTGAAGAAAGCTGAGCCCCGAAGAATTGATGCTTTTGAACTGTGGTGTTGGAGAAGACTCTTGAGAGTCCCTTGGACTGCAAGGAGATCCAACCAGTCCATTCTGAAGGAGATCAGCCCTGGGATTTCTTTGGAAGGAATGATGCTAAAGCTGAAACTCCAGTACTTTGGCCACTTCATGCAAAGAGTTGACTCATTGGAAAAGACTCTGATGCTGGGAGGGACTGGGGGCAGGAGGAGAAGGGGATGACAGAGGATGAGATGGCTGTATGGCATCACCGACTCGATGGACATGAGTTTGAATGAACTCCGGGAATTGATGATGGACAGGGAGGCCTGGTGTGCTGCTATTCATGGGGTCACAAAGAGTAGGACACGACTGAGCGACTGAACTGAACTGAATGAATTTAGAGCAGTAGCTTTTAAGGTTTTCTTAACCATTTCCAGCTAATTCGGAATATTCATGAATGGAAAGAACTTGCAAACCACGGTTATCTCCTGAAGTCCCTAATTCACCTATTGATCACTTTAAAGTCTATAGATTTCTGGAAGTAAGAAATCCTGTTTTAGAAATACTGGTAAATATTTTAAAGGAATCTTAGACAAAATGATTGTATTAAATACAAATATTTTACACGCAGACACATCTCTAGCCCTATAATCTTAGATGACATCTCTAAATGCCTCCCAATTTTTCATTTCCTTGATCCACCATAATATTAATGTGATATATTATTTCAGATATTACTAGAAAATATTCAGATGTACAAATTGGTAGATGTAGTCATTTCTGCTTACATTATTGTTAGGTAGGAAGTTAGGTATGAGCAAGGATGGGAGGCTAAGGAAAAGGTTGCAAGCTGATCTCTAAACCCCATTCAGACACACCCAGGAGAGTTCACAGATATGCTACAAAAATAACCACAGGGGCTTTTCCAATTCCTACACAGGCACCCTAGGCACCCAGTGGATACAAACTAACCACAGGGGCTTCCTCAAGGAATCCTAGAAAGCTAGGAGCCAATCAAGGGTTCATAAATATTCTAAGATGCTGCTAAGTCGCTTCAGTCGTGTCCGACTCTGGGCGACCCCATGGACTGCAGCCTACCAGGCTTCTCCGTCCATGGGATTCTCCAGGCAAGAACACTGGAGTGGGTTGCCATTTCCTTCTCCAATGCATGAAAGTGGAAAGTGAAAGGGAAGTCGCTCAGTCGTGTCTGACTGTTAGCGACACCATGGACTGCAGCGTACCAGGCTCCTCCATCCATGGGATTTTCCAGGCAACAGTACTGGAGTGGGGTGCCATTGCCTTCTCCAAAATATTCTATACATATACATATATTTGATTATAACAGACTGAATTATGGGAAGACAAATACAACTGTTCTGTAACTTGCAACTGTCAACTGGCCTTGGACATATACCTATTTGCATTCCCTTTCTTGATTGGTGGTGGGTACAAGCCCTATTTTGCACAGGGCACAACCAGGAGGAGTGTGAGCCGTGCTAAGTCCCTTCCACTGTGTCAGACTCTGTGCAACCCAATGAACTATAGCCCCCCAGACTCCTCTGTCTATGGGATTCTCCAGGCAAGACTACTGGAGTGGGTTGCCATGCCCTCCTCCAGGGAATCTTCCTGACCCTGGGATCAAACCCATATCTCTTATGTCTCCTGCATCCGCAGGCAGGTTCTTTAATACTATCCTGGGAAAGAGACAGAAGTATAAAAAGCGGGAAGCCAAAAGGGAATGTTAGGCCAACTCCTTTCCGGCTGGTCTACTCCCATGTCTTGGGAGTGTCTATCTAATAAAAGATCTGTCTGCTTCAGCTGTAACTTGTCTGTTGTTTTAAACCCTTTAGTCCACTGTTCCAAATTTTTGTTGCTATAAGAACTGAGGGAGAAAAACAAACCAATCTGATGTTGCTGCTACTAAGTCGCTTCAGTCGTTTCCGACTCTGTGGGACCCCAGAGACAGCAGCCCACCAGGCTCCCCCGTCCCTGGGATTCTCCAGGCAAGAACACTGGAGTGGGTTGCCATTTCCTTCTCCAATGCATGAAAGTGAAAAGTGAAAGTGAAGCCGCTCAGTTGTGTCCGACTCCTAGTGACCCCATGGACTGCAGCCCACCAGGCTCCTTCGTCCATGGGATTTTCCAGGCAAGAGTACTGGAGTGGGGTGCCATTGCCTTCTCCAATGTTACCACATTATAAATGCAAGGCTGTATAACGGGCAGCAGACATGGAGTCAACATGCCCACTTAGTAGATGACAAACAACGTTTCTAAACCTGGCTCTACTTTCAGTTGACCTTGGGCAATTATTAACTCCCTAAAGTTCTTTATTACACATAGGGGACCTTAGACTAATGACCTGGGTTTTCCCTGGGTCTAAATACCTGACTTCTGGTAAGTTTTCATCTGTTTCATAATCAGCCAGAGCTGACTTTGTGTGCCAGGCACAATAACTGTTGGTTGCTTTACTTGCGTTTTTAAACACTGTTTTCCTAAAGTTTTGTATTGGGCAGAATAGAGAAAAGCCAGGGCAATAAAAGGTAAAGGCTTAAATGGGTGGTACATGAATTTTTGAAACTAAGCATATAGTGAAACAGCAGTATCAGAAGACATTTCCTCATCTGCTAAAAATGAATTGCAGAGCAGTAATCTCAAAAGATTTTCCTTGAATGATGGAAATCAATTCAGAAATGACCATTATTAATATTGTGTGCCCTGCACTAATATTTGGTCATATTAAAACTTGTGAATAAGAAGGCATTAATTCATTATGTAACATGGCTTCTTGAGACTACAATTTCAGTTTTCCTCTAATATAAAAATACTGTTCACAAACTAACTGTTGAAAGTCAAGCTAGGACCCATTCTTTACACGAAGGTAAACACACACACATTTATTTGGATATGTAAGCTAAAGACTCTAAAGAAAATAATGAAATGAAAAGCACGGAAAGTGAAACTGGAATCATAATTGCACACTTTCATGAGCAAGAGTAGAGAAAATACTGCAAGGTTTTATCTGTAATTGGACTGACTGGATAACCAAATCAATTTTGAATTAAAGATGAACTAATTTTGAAATTTTGAAGTGTTTTGTCATTTATTATTAAATGATCAGATTGTGAAGTTTTGGGGGTTTTTTTGAGGGGGTGATGCATAAACTTTAGGAAAACTTTGACCTCAAACTCTAGGGGTTCTGACTGACTTTCACAGAGGTACATGAATACATTCCTTTCAATGTGGAAGAAGAAGAATGTTTCTCATTAAAATTATGTAGCTGAGTGCTTTATTTCTACTTCAAATTCACTCATCTCCTTTAAATGGGGTTATGTAGAAGGACCGTGAATAGTCATAAACACCCTTTAAAATGTTGTTAGTTTGAATGAAATATGTTAGAAGAGTATTTGTTAGGGGAAGCACACTGATTGAAACAGTCCACCCTGGCCAGGCACCATAGTAATCATTTGCATGAGTTGTTTTATGACAGGAGATCCTGATAAGGAATACGGAACTAATAAGCCACCACCAACCGGAAGAGTTCGGGAAAAGTTGAAAGGAGACACCGCATGTCCATCCATTTCCCAGAATCTCTCTCGTTAGCATCCATCTTGGCTGAACGATGCGTGCGCCACCAGGAAAGACTCTGAATTAGAATGATTGGCCAAAGACCACCTGGAAACTAATCCCATCACCATAAAACCCAAGACTTCGAGCCACGCAGCAGAGCAGTTCCCCTGGGTTCCCTTATCCTACTGCTCTCCACCCGGGTGCCCTTTCCCAATAAAATCTCTTGCTTTGTCAACACATGTGTCTCCTCGGACAATTCATTTCCAAGTGTTAGACAAGAGCCCAGTTTCGGGCCCTGGAAGGGGTCCCCCTTCCTGCAACAGTATTTCCCACTTCAGTTCCTCTGAAAAAAATGTTACTTGATTTTAAATAATTTTTAAAGACAGGTATCCTGTCATATTTTGCTTAATCATCTTTAAATTGTTGACCATCTTTAAAGGTTTTTAAATAGTCTTAAACCGTCTTTAACTCCTTAATCATCTTTAACTGTCATCCTATGCAGTGTTTTCAGTTACACAGCTTCAGAAGTAACATGTATCAGATATTAACCATGATCACTTTCCAGTTCTTAGATTAATGTGAGTATATTTGTGTGGGTAGATGGGTATTGACGGGAGACAAAATAAGATGGAAAGAGACTGAGCCATGGATAGTGGATAGGCTGGTAGGTGATAAATCATTTATATACATATATAAATAAGTTAGAAAATATATAGAAAGTTACTACTTATATTTTTTATGATCTATTCTATTTTACCCCACAAAAATATAAGCTTTATGAGGGCAAGGGTTTTGATTTACTCTCTAATATTGTCAAAGCCAACTAGAACAATGTTTTGCACACAGCTGGAACACAGTTCAATTTGTTACAATTTACTTGAATAAACCAGTATCATTATTAATTAGTAAGACAGTACCTGAAAGGATGAGAATTATGCCTTATGAAGTATATTCATCACTTAGGCTGGGTTGGTGAATTTGTTTCAAATTCAGGAGTAGTTACAGTTTTCCTGAGAGCCTTTCCAGTATGTGTACATGCGTGTGTATTGTGTGTGTATTGTGTGTGTGTGTGTGTGTGTGAGAGAGAGAGAGAGAGAGAGAGAGAGAGAGAGAGAGAGAAAGACAGACTACGAGAGAATGCAAATGAATTTCGGGTTTACTGAACTGCTTGCAGTTTTTAATTCCCTGAAACATGTTAGTTTTCAAAAAACAAAATTATTTCACCATTAATTAAATGAATATAAATTACTATTAATTAAAATAAACTTCACTGTCTTACTTAACAATTTATTAATAGAAACTAATCATGACTATTTGACAAATTATGTTTCAAGAAGATCATGGTGTTTATTGTATTGCTATTCACAGTAAATGTGATCTTTTTATAAAAGTTATGCAGTATTGAAATTACAGTATAGGTCAGAAAGTGAATTTGGTGGCCTGGAGTCTTGACAACTTGACATTTACTTGAGTTACTAAATTCCATCTAGAAAATAAAGCAATCTGAGCTCATGGGCTGCCCTGCAGCAAAACAAGTCAAAGCTAAAGTGAATTTGCAGACTAGGTAGAACTTGAATTGCCTGTATAAACTTAAGTTGCTAACTTTATCTATTATCTCCCCTAAACCTGAGTGCCCCCCTTCCCACACACTCCCTGCATGGTTACCCTCAGTGACACACAGACCTTGCTGCTTTATCCTAATATTTCTGCTCATTGTCACATTTCTCTGCACTTTGTTACATTTTGGTCTGGTGGTTTTGAAAATGTATTTAATTACCTGAAAAATACTCCCAAATAAAAGTTTGTTCCCTCCAAAAAAACCTCAAAACCCCTTAAAATTAATACAAAAGCTCTGTTTCTGCTTAGAAAGTTGTGACTTGCCCTGATATATAATGCAGTGGATTTACAAGATGTTATTTGTTTGCAAAGTGAAAAACCACATTCTTAGCCAAGTATTTGAAAATTTCCTTAAAAGTTCCATTTTGATAACTAGATGCTTTTAGTAAGTGGCTTTACGCTTATTTGAAAACTATTGATTAGTAATGCAACAACACGTTTATTGTGTTTAATCACCTTAATAAAGTCCTAAAAGTTACAACCAAATATTGTAATATTATAGTACTCACCTGGCAACAGGTAAATTTTGTATTGAAATGTAACAATCACAAGCTATACTCTCCTTAATGATATCTAAAAACTAGCCTTTTAAACCAGACGTGATGACTACTAAGGGGAAAATACTCGCTGCCAATTTTGTACTAACCCAAATGCAATTATAAGTGTTCAAGTAAAATAGAACGAAAAATTCCATTTACAGTTCATGCATTAAGTGATGAAAAAAATGTGCAACCATTCTCAACCATAAAATTAACATCATTCCTAGTTCACCAGTAAATTATTCATCTGCTCCATAATTATTTTAAATTACTAAATAGGGGGGAAGTAATCTTTAAAATTAAAAAAAAAAAAACTTGTAAAAAATGCTGACATTTTGGACAGCTCCCTTCTGATTTCTACAACATTTCTATGAGGTGTTTTTACTTTTTTTTTTTTAGCTTTGCCAAATCAGAAATGAGCCCCACCAAAGTCGTTTCCGCCGCTGCGGTTTGGGTTTTATTTTTGTTGTGTTTTGCTGCGTTGTGTTTAGGGGCAAAATATTCTTCCAGTGAAAGGGATTAAGGATCTACATAACTGGGGAAGTGCTGTTCTCAGCTTAATATCCGGCTCCCTGTACTGAGCTAATTTTTAAATGTTTTCCAAAGGTTCTAGCTGGTAAGAAGGGAGCTGCCCTCTCCACTCCCATTCCCCGCTACAATCATTCGCTTCTGTAAAGGACCACCACAGGCTCTCCATCTATGCCAGGCAGGGACAGTTTGTCAGTGCCGAGGTATTTCAAGAACTTTCCAAGCAAAGACTCCTAGGAGACAAAAGACCACGTACAAAGCAATCGCCAAGAATAACTTTGTGCGTCCGGAAGAGGGATGGAGAAACCCCTGCACTGAGCTCCGGAGATCTGGACTTAGCCCTGTAGCACCATCCATTTGCAGCAGCGAAAAAAACAAACAAACAAAAAAACAACAGCCTTCTGCGGAAAAGGTTTACATCGCTGGTGGAACTCCCAGTGGCTTTACAAAATAAGTTAATCTAATATATAAAATAAAAAACAGTGTAGGTACTGGAGGCAGCTGGGTACGTAACCCTGGTTACACTTGGGAGGTTAACCTGCTTTAGGTCTAGTTGCCCAGACCCCAGCGGGCTGGAACTTTCTCCGAGGGCGGAGCCACCCTACAGTTCGCAGCGGCCACGCGCGCGCCCGGCCGTGTCCGGATCCCGAAGATATCTACTAAGGTAGCTTGATGAGGTAGGGGCTCCACCTGAACCGGCACTCGAGCCCCGCCCCGTTCCAGTGACATGCGTGCCCCACACTGGCGCGGGCCAGGAACACCCTCAATCAGTTCCTCAAAGCTTGACTCTCTCCCTCCCCAAATCTGCATCCCCGAAAAGTGTAGCGAGCTCCTCTTCCTACGTGGGGCGTCCGACACACAAAAAAGTCGCCACTCTCCAAGCCTAGCTCCATTCCCCAACCCTCGTTCCTCTCCCCCCTCTCCGTCATCCTTTTTTCCAGCGAAGCGGACCAACCTTTACTTTCCTCTTTCATCTCCTCCCCTCCAAAGTCCCCGGCGCAAAGTGGGAGTTTTGGGAGCCTCGGTGAATGTGCCTGTCCCCTGGCGCACTGACAGCTCCCTCTTTTCATCAAGGCAATAAACTTCAATTTGCCAGGCTCTTAAATGAGCCACTGAGGACTTTCCCCGTGCGTTTTCGTGCGCTCTCCCTCCAGCTGAGCCAAGTGCATCCAATTCACTCTATCCCAGCCTGGAGCCCTGAAGGACGTAGGTTCACGCGAGAGGGGACCCACCGCGCTCCCAGCAAAGTGCCCTAAACCGCGCGCTCACACACGCAAATGCATACACAATGCCATCCCCGCGCTATCAAAGTCAGCCGGCGCAGAGGGGAAAACGCACGAGCAGGAGTGGCACCCGGGCGATCATCAGCCTAGCCGCGCGTCGGGACTCGCTGCCCGGGTCCCAAACACCTTTGTCTGAATGCCCCAGGAACAATGAGCCTGGAAACCCCCAAAGATAACATCAGTGGCCCCGGGGGCGGCGCGCGCACTGCCGGGCCAGACCTTACCCGTGGGGCGCGTGGTCTCCCGCCGCTTGGCTGGCCCGCGGGCCACAGGGACGCTGCAGCCGGGGTCCCGTAGATGCTGCTGCTCCGCTGCCGCTGCCCCATCCCCAACGGCAGCATCACTTCGCTGCCGCCTCCGCCTCCTCGTGCTCCGTTCTCTCGACCGCCCCTCCCCGGCGTCCGCCTGCAGGACCGGCAGCGCCTGCGGCGCTGCGGGGTGGGCAGCAGCGGAGGCGGTGGCGCCCGCGCGAGCTCGCCCAGCTGCACCGGCTAGAGCAGCCGCGGCGGCAGCCGGAGCACCCGAGCCAGGCTGCGCTTCCCCGGCGAAGGCTCTGGCCTCGGCGACTGACAACGCTGGCTAGCCAATCGCTGCGTCGCCCCGCACGGCGGGGGGAAACCAATCAGAGCGGAAGGCCCAAGGTTTTCCTCCGCCTTTGCTCAGCAGGCTCGTTTCCGGGAGAGGCAGCGAGGCTGCTCGCGTTTGGGATGGGGGAGGCAAGGGAGGAGCGCGCGGCGGGACTCCTGGCTTTCGAGCCTTAGGTGAGGCTGGACGACCGGGCCCACTCAGGTGGGCCTGGCGCGGTTTTTGACGGTCCGGAGCCCGCGGCTTAGCAGAAAAGGGCGTGCTGGGGTGAGTCAGTCCCCAGAGCGTCGGCTTGGAGGGTCAGCTTCTTGGCATCCCTGCGCCCCGGCCGTGGGACCCGAGTGGGACACGAACGGCAGTGCAGGAGAGCGCATCCCTGGAAGTGGTCGGCGCCTTGGAGAAATCATGCAAACAGTCACCAGACAGCGCCCCCGTCCTTCTCCCTTTGGTAGCTTTGGCATCTGAAAAGAGTGGTACTTCTGAGCCTCCGAACTGCTCCTTGCCATAGTAATCAGTCCAAAAGATTGCCCGAGCTATGAAAGAGGAATTTGGAGAAATGTTCTCAAAGTTGTAGGTGGAGGGTCCCTCCAGACTTTCCTTCCAAATGAACTTCCCCACCTCCACCCAGCAAAACAAAACACCTCAGGGAGCAAGGAGAAAGCTAATTTAAACAGGCAACGTAGTTGGTTTGTACCCCCCTTTTTAAACCTTTGGGGAATCACTTCTGAATGATTAAATGGGTGCTCTTTTGTTCGTGTGTGTGTGTGTGTGCGCGCGCGCGCCCACGCGCGCACTTGACACAAACACGAGAGAAATATTTAACAAGGAAAGAAAAAGAGAAAATGGCAAACTTTCCCCACATGACCATCTCCCAGAATTAATGATGAGCTTTCCTTATGCAGCATTATAAGTCCCTTCAGTGCAAATACGACTCAAAGGTCCAGAGTTCTAATAAGTCTATAATCAATTGCAGTAAATTATTGTTGCAGTAAGACAAGCTTAAATTCTACAAGAAGATGTTAATGTGTGGGTCATTCTTCGAGTAACCTTCTCTATCTTACAAAGTTGTTGCGAAAGTCAAAAATCACGTGTATAAATTAGCAACATAGTGGTCTGATTAGTTGGAATTCAGAATGCTGCTGCTGCTGCTAGTTCTAATTATATTTAAGTGATCTTTGTCTTCTTGCAACAATCACCTTTCTTCATTTGCCTTCCAAGATAATTCCGTGTAACCCATGATACCTTAAACAAACCCTGCGGAAATTTTGTGAGCACTCTAAGGAAAAATTTAATTGCAGAATAGACTTGTGTGTTGCAGTCTTCTAGTACTATAGAAAATGTATGTACATATCAGCACCATTCATCCAAATTTTCTTGTACTCCTCCCCCCCCCCCCCCCACCCTGCGTCGTGAGTCATTTGACCAATCTAGTTTGGGAGATAGACCATCTCTGATTATGAAAACAACAGTGCAAATAAAACATATATTATTTATTTTTAAGCCTGAAAACATGTATGCACCACATCACTTTGAATTTTTAATCTAGAGGAGGGTTTTTGTTTGTTTGTTTGTTTAGCATTTTAAATTACTTCTGTAACTATGTAACTTAAAATTAACACCCTCATTAACTACATGAAGTAATCAGTAGAGGAATGGAGTTTAAGTCTGGGAGAGAAAGGGGAAAAAAGGTGCTTTATTCAAACTGGGGGGGAAAGGGAGTTATTTGTAATAACTAGAAATATTAAAAAGTATATCTTAAAATTAGAAAATTTAAATGCAATAACAGTTTAGAAATATTTGTGATAAAAGATAAAATGACATTCAATCAAAAGACTAATCCTGACTAAAGAAAGCATGTGTAATATGAAAATGTTACCAAACTTTAGAATGCTAAAAATTTTTAGAGAGGTGCACATAATATCTACATAATTTTTCTAACTACCCCTCTGTGCCCTGCCTAATACAGTCTTTTCTAGTATCCTGTAATCTTTTCTATTATATCTGGTATTTTGCAACAGTCAGTCCTGAAAATATTTGGGTCCTAATGTATTTGGTAGTGATTAAGATGATCAAACAACTTCTTACAGAAGCAAAAATATTAAAGAAAATTAACAGCATACAACATACAGATAAAACAGCAATACTGCCTACCGCTAAGGCTGCAGTCCATGGGCTCGCAAGAGTTGGACACAACTGAGCGACTTCACTTTCACTTGTCCTGTGTTAGAGAAGGAAATGGCAACCCACTCCAGTGTTCTTGCCTGGAGAATCCCAGGGATGGGGAAGCTTGGTGGGCTGCCGTCTATGGGGTCGCACAGAGTCGGACACGACCGAAGTGACTTAGCAGCAGTAGCAGTGCTATGCATAAGCAGCTTTGAGCAAAAGAAACCTGTACACCATTAACAACTTACTAAGAATGAAAACCATTAAATATTTAAAATCGATTGAAAATTATAAAAAAAAAAGATAGCTGAAAAGATTGCATGCTGATTCTAGTTTTATGCATGGCTGTGAATTTCATCATCTATATTGGTCAGAAAGTCCAGTGTTATTTAAATATGCGTATTTAATGAGCTAATTCCTCTTTGTGTGCGTTTTTAAGTATGTCTGTTTTTCTCCCCATGCGATGAGAGAACTCACACAACTTGTTAGAGGAGGAAGAAATTTGCTTGTGTGCATTCATGCTAAGTCGCTTCAGTCATGTCTGACTCTGAGATGCTATGGACTACAGCCTGCCAGACTCCTCTGTCCAAGGGATTCTCCAGGAAAGAATACTGGAGTGGGTTGCCACGCCCTCCTCCAGGGGATCTTCCTGACCCAGGGATAGAACTTGTATCTCTTGCATTGGCAGGTGGGCTCTTTATTGCTATTGTCATCTGGGGAGCCCAAACTTTAATATATATATAATAATTTTATATTAATTGATGCAAAAAAATCTATATTTATCAAGAATAGAAACTGAATACTTCATTGCAATCAATCCTGAATAAAAGCTACATCCAGCAGACACAAAACTGAATAAAAAGGAAAGAAATCAATCTAGTTCCAGCTCTGCTTATGACCAGGTGAAAAATCGCAGGTCAGTCACTTAAACTTACCCAGCATTTCTTATCTGTAAAATAGAGATTAAAAACAAAGTAAACCTATAGCTGATTTTCTTAGATGTGAGGATTAATTTATAATTGGAACTATAAGCCACAACAGGCTTTTTGCAGAAAAGATCTTCCAGAAAGGTAGCGCACTGGAATTTAATGATAATATTACCCTATTCCGAATGTGACTTAATATAACTCTCACAACAGCCCTGTTCATTGTGGATATGTATTGATAATACCTGTTTCTACAGATGAATGTAAGTTCAAAGAGGCTTTTTTTTTTTTTTTTACCAACTTTACAGTAAATTGACTGTCAGATACATTTTATTTGTTGTCATCCAGAGACTGTTTTTCTCATGGTTCCTTCACTATGCCATTTCCAATATGGTTGAAATATGCACATTTAAAGGCTGGTTCCTTCATTTAAATGAGAGTCAACCCATTTCATTTAGTATTGGATGTCAGTTGCACCTGGAATAAAGGGATTTCACCCAGTAATGTAATTAATTAGATAACTTCAAATACATAAGTTTTCTTTTTTCATATTTAGAACTCTGAAACATCTATAACAATGGATGCCATGCTCATGTTAGAAGATTACTATGTAAGTTTCTTGTGTTAAAAGATTAAAGAATAATCGAGACAAGAAAACAAAACCACCAGAAAGAAACTGTATTCTATTCAGGTCATCATAACTAGTATTTTTTTTTTTTTTTTACAAACTTTATACCAGCACCCCCATGAACACACATGGATACAATAAAGTCACTCATCAAAATTTAATAGGGAACAGGTCTCCAAACCAAGCAAATATTACAACACCTACCTTTATACTATTCCCCCTCATCATACTTTTCTCCTGAGACTTGGGAGTTGTCAGGAGAAAGGGAATCATTGAAACTAAGAGAATGTAAAAGATATCCAAGGACAAAGTACAGACAGAGCAACAAACGTAGGAAATTACTTACAATTAAGAGAACATAAAGATGGCAGGGTCTCTTTGCAGGGGAGGTCATTTAATATGAAGTCCCAGAAGAAACTGAAAAGTAATTTGGCATTGTAGAATTCAAGGAAAGATAAAGTTGTTAAAGGACTGGAGGTTAAATATGCCAACTCTTGACTCTAAATGTTGACGAGAGATATTATGGTAGGCTGATTTGAATGAAAATCATCTGAGCCACACAGAATGGGAAAAGGAGTTCCAGTGGGCATGCTTCTATCACGCTGCAAGTGTGCTAAGACACTTCAGTGGTGTCCAACTCTTTGCAACCCTATGGACCATAGCCCTCCAGGCTCCTCTGCCCATGGGTTTCTCCAGGCAAGAATACGGGAAGCAGTTGTTGTGCTTTCCTCCAGGGGATCTTCCTGATCCAGGAATTGGAACTGCATCTCTTAGGTCTGCTGCAGGCGGGTTCTTTATCAATAGCACCACATGGGAAGTCCCTACTATTATGTTAGAAAAGGGTTATGTTATTCATTCTAGGTTTAGTATTTTGAAATAAAGGTGGAGTTATGATTTATACAGAAGGCTATATAATAATTTTAATTGACACAAAATCTCACAGAGTCTTAAAGTATGGACAGTCTTTATTGTTATCAATGAAACAAAACATTTGCAAAGATACACAATCCTTCAATGAGTGTGTATGTTATGGAAACCAAACCATTACCAAAATTGAAGAAAAAATCTTTCTTTAACTACCCTTTAGATTATCTTCAATTTTTATAATCTCGAATTAGGTTGTTTGCTTGACTAATAACTAATAATCCAATCTCTTGTAATAATGTCTCTTTTTTTCCTGTAACTTTAATCACTAAAGTTAATCTACTTTTCTATTTCATGCTGGACCTGCATGTTGCATTGATCCAGCCTCAAGCAGAAAAGTGGAAAGGAGATGAGGGGGCTTGTGGGGAAGGCTAGGCAAGTGAAGGAAGAGAAGTGGGGGACGGAAAGAGTAGGAAGGAGAGGTGTAGAGGTTTTTCTTAGTTATTTGTGAAGCAGTTTTCCATGGCTTCATAAATCAATACTTCTCTCAGAAGCCACTTAAAGTAAAGGACACTAAAAAATTAATTTTAAAAAATTATTGACTTCTATATTACCACAGTAGAATGCTGTTTAAGTGCCTAGCATAGTGCTAGGAGCTTAATAAATGTTTGATCAAGGAAAAAGGAATTTACAAATATTGCATGGGTTTTTGCAGGGGAGGGGGCAGGCTGCTGCTAAAAGTTAAAATCAACTGATAACATTTAACATGTCTTGTAATTATGACTATTTTACCTTTATGTAAATTAAATCTTAATATGCAATATTACTTTGCAAGTTTTCCCAAAATTGCTGGGCAGATCATATGATGGGATACGTTCTCTCCTCAGTCTGAATCTTTCTTTTTCCTTAGCTTCCCAGCCCCTCACCCAAGTCAGGTGTAACTCTTTCTCCAGGTGGTTTTGGATGATTAGGAAGTATGCCTGGAGAATGATCCTGCTTGCTAGGGAGAAATGTGCCGGTAAAAGGTCAAAGCTGAGTTCCTAGGGACTGGGGCAGATGAAGCTAATAACATGAATCATCATTAGCTTTTACTGATGCCAAGTCATGCAAGTCTGTGGAGTTCATACAGAAAGAGAAATTTGGATCAATAGGACTTTATGCAACCATGCAGCTTGATAATTACTTTCTAGAAATTAAGTTTGTAAAGGTTTTTTCTTCCTTAAAAATTTTTTCTCTGTTGTGAAAGCCTGCCTTAGTTTCTGTACCTGTAGATAAACCCATAGTATTTTCTTTCAGCCCCCTTTTTAAATTTTTTTGATGATGCATTACTTTGGAGGTAGGCTGGATGTGTCCTTTATAGTCAGTAACCTTTGGTGTCTATTTAACAGTGTACTGATAATGCACAATAGGATTGATTTTTTAAATCCACTTCTCTGAATGTTTAAAAAACCAAGTCACAAACATAAACAGCCTTTGTTTTGTCATCGGCTAGTATTATGGCTGGCAATGCTAGGGGTAGGTAGGCGCCATTGTTTAGTTGGTAAGTGAAGTGTGCAAGCCACTGCTGTGCTGTGCTTAGTTGCTCAGTCATGTCCGACTCTACAAGCCGATGACCTGTATGTAGCTGGCCAGGACCCTCTGTCCATGGTTATTCTTCAGGCAAGAATACTGGACTGTGTTGACATGCCTCCAGGGGATTTTCCCATCCCAGGGATTGAACCTGGTCTCCCGCATTGCAGGCAGATTCTTTACCTTCTAACCACCAGGGAAGCCCACAAGCCATTGCTACTTCTGTTTCATTACAAGTTGACTTACAAAACCCAGTGAACACCATGGAACGCTTTTACATTCCCAGAGAAAACTATATAGACTTGCACATCTCAGTGTAGAAGGCCTTAAATAAAAATAGCCAACTAAATATTTTATGCCCTCACAATGTCAAAATTTTTGAGGCTTTAAAATAAACTGAGGAGTTGAGAGCATGTATTTATAAGTGTAATACCACAGAATGTGAGTTTCTTTGCACATAGATTCATTCAAGCCCATCTGCCTTTAGCTGCTAGTGGAGAGGACTTTTAGATAAGGTTAGAGAAAATTACTCAGTTCAGTCACTCAGTCGTGTCTGACTCTTTGTGACCCCATGGACTGCAGCATGCTCCGCCTCCCTGTTCATCACCAACTCCCAGAGTTTACTCAAACTCATTTCCATTGAGTCAGTGATGACATCCAACCATCCCAACCTCTGTCATCACCTTCTTCTCCTGCCTTCAATCATTCCCAGCATCAGGGTCTTTTTGGATGAGTCAGTTCTTCATATCAAGTGGCCAAAATATTGGAGCTTCAGCTTCAGCATCAGTCCTTCCAATGAATAATCAGGACTTATTTCCTTTACGATGGACTGGTTGGATCTCCTTGCAGTCCAAGGGACTGTCAAGAGGCTTCTCCAAAACCACAGTTCAAAAGCATCAATTTTTGGTGCTCAGCTTTCTTTATAGTCCGACTCTCATATCCTTATATGACTACAGGAAAAACCATAGCTTTGACTAGATGGACCTTTGTTGGTAAAGTAATCTTTCTGCTTTTTAATATGCTGTCTAGGTCGGTCATAACTTTTCTTCCAAGGAGTAAGCATCTTTTAATTTCATGGCTGTAGTCACCATCTGCAGTGATTTTGGAGCCCCCCAAAATAAAGTCTGTCACTGTTTCCCTATCTATTTGGCATGAAGTGATGGGACCAGATGCCATGATCTTCGTTTTCTGAATGTTGAGCTTTAAGCCAACGTTTTCACTCTCTTCTTTGACTTTCATTGAGAGGCTCTTTACTTCCTCTTTGCTTTTTGCAATAAGGGTGGTGTCATCTGCATATCTGAGGTTATGGATATTTCACCCTGCAATCTTGACTCCAGCTTGTACTTCAGCCCACCGTTTCTCATGATGTACTCTGCATATAAATAAGCAGGGTGACAATATACAGCCTTGACATAATCCTTTCCTGATTTGGAACCAGTCTGTTGTTCTATGTCCACTTCTAACTGTTGCTTCCTGACCTGCATACAGATTTCTCAAGAGGCAGGTCAGGTGGTCTGGTATTCCCATCTCTTTCAGAATTTTCTACAGTTTGTGGTGATCCACACAGTCAAAGGCTTTGGTGTAGTCAATAAAGCAGAAATAGATGTTTTTCTGGAACTCTCTTGCTTTTTCCATGATCCACTGGAAGTTAGCAATTTGATCTCTGGTTCCTCTGCCTTTTCTAAAACCAGCTTGGAAATTCACAGTTTACGTACTGTTGAAGCCTGGCTTGGAGAATTTCGAGCGTTACTTTACTAGCATGTGAGATGAGTGCAATTTTGCAGTAGTTTGAACATTCTTTGGCATTGCCTTTCTTTGAGATTGGAATGAAAACTGACCTTTTCCAGTCTTGAGGCCACTGCTGAGTTTTCCAAATTTGCTGGCATATTGAGTACAACACTTTCACAGCATCATCCTTTAGGATTTGAAATAGCTCAACTGGAATTCCATCACCTCCACTAGCTTTGTTCATAGTGATGATTCCTAAGGCCCACTTAACTTCACATTCTATGATGTCTGGCTCTAGGTGTGTGATCACACTATTGTGATTATCTGGGTCATGAAGATCTTTTTTGTATAGTTCTTCTATGTATTCTTGCCACATCTTGTTAATATCTTCTGCTTCTGTTAGGTCCATACCATTTCTGTTCTTTATTGAGCCTATCTTTGCATGACATGTTCCCTTGGTATCTCTATTTTTCTTGAAGAGATCTCTAGTCTTTTCCATTCTATTGTTTTTCCTCTATTTCTTTGCACTGATCAGTGAAGAAGGCTTTCTTATCTCTCTTTGCTATTCTTTGGAACTCTGCATTCAAATGGGTATATCTTTCCTTTTCTCCTTTGCTTTTTGCTTCTCTTCTTTTCACAGATATTTGTAAGGTCTCCTCAGTCAGCAATTTTGCTTTTTGCATTTGTTTTTCTTGGGGATGGTCTTGCTCCATGTCTCCTGTACAATGTCATGAACCTCCATAGTTCATCAGGCACTCTATCAGATCTAGTCTCTTAAATTTATTTCTCACTTCCACTGTATAATTGTAAGAGATTTGACTTAGATCATACCTGAATGGTCTAGTGGGTTTCCCCACTTTCTTCAATTTCAGTCTGAATTTGGCAATAAGGAGTTCATGATCTGAGTCATAGTCAGCTCCCAGTCTTGTTTTTGCTCACTGTATAGAGCGTCTCCATCTTTGGTTGCAAAGAATATAATCAATCTGATTTCAGTGTTGACCATCTGATGATGTCCAAGTGTAGAGTCTTCTCTTGTGTTGTTGGAAGAGGATATTTGCTATGACCAGTGTGTTCTCTTGGAAAAACTCTATTAGCCTTTGCCCTGCTTCATTCTATACTCCAAGGCCAAATTTGGCTGTTACTCCAGGTGTTTCTTGACTTCCTACTTTTGCATTCCAGTCCCCTATAAATGAAAAGGACATCTTTTTTGGATGTTAGTTCTAAAAGATCTTGTAGGTCCATTCAACTTCAGCTTCTTCAGCATCACTGGTCAGGGCATAGGCTTAGATTACTGTGAGATTGAATGGTTTGCCTTGGAAATGCACAAAGATCATTCTGTCATTTTTGAGATTGCATCCAGTACTGCATTTCAGACTCTTTTGTTGACCATGATGGCTACTCCATTTCTTCTAAGGCATTCTTGCCCACAGTAGTAGACATAATGGTCATCTGAGTTAAATTCACCCATTCCAGCCCATTTAAGTTTGCTGATTCCTAAAATGTTGTCATTCAATCTTGCCATCTCCTGTTTGACCACTTCCAATTTGCCTTGATTCGTAGACCTAACATTCCAGGTTCCTATTCTCTGTACAGCATCAGACCTTGCTTCCATCACCAGTCACATCCACAACTGGGTGTTGTTTTTGCTTTGGCTTTGTCTCTTCATTCTTTCTGGAGTTACTTCTCCAGTGATCTCCAGTAGCATATTGGGCACCTACCAACCTGGGGAGTTCATCTGTCAGTGACCTGTCTTTTTGCTTTTTCATGTTGTTCATGGGATTCTCAAGGCAAGAATACAGAAAAGTGAAAGAAAGTGAAAGTGAAGTCTCTCAGTCATGTCCAACTCTTTGTGACCCCATGGACTGTAGCCCACCAGGCTCCTCTGTCCATGGGATTTTCCAGGCAAGAATACTGGAGTGGGTTGCCATTTCCTTCTCCAAGAGATCTTCCTGACCCAGGGATTGAACCCAGGTCTCCCGCATTGTAGGCAGACACTTTACAGTCTGAGCCACCAGGGAAGATTTAAGAATACTGAAGTGGTTTGCAATTCCCTTCTCCAGTGGACCACATTTTGTCAGAACTTTCCACCATGGCCTGTCTATCTTGGTTGCCCTACATGGCATGGGTCATAGCTTCATTGAGTTAGACAAGGCTGTGGTCCATATGATCAGATTGGTTAGTTTTCTGAGATTGCGGTTTTCAGTCTGTCTGCCCTCTGATGGAGAAGGATAAGAGGCTTATGGAAGCTTCCTGATGGGAAAGACTCACTGAGGGGGAAACTGGGTTTTGTTCTGATGGGCAGGGCCATGCTCAGTAAACCTTTAACCCAATTTTCTGTGATGGGTGGAGCTGTGTTCCCTCCCTGCTATTTATCTGTTAAACAATGGTGGAGGTAATGAAGATAATAATGACCTCCTTCAAAAGATCCCCAGTGTAGCACTGAGTAAATGTTTTAAAGAGGTAGAAAAACCTACCTTTCTTAATAGCATTATTTTAATCACAAACTGAAAATCTGGTTTTACATTTCAAAATCTTAAAATGCAGCTTATGTAAACTAGAATATTAAAAATCTTATGTGTGAGTGTGTGTGAAGTCGCTCAGTTGTGTCCAACTCTTTGCGACCCCGTGGACTGTAGCCCGCCAGGCTCCTCTGCCCATGGGATTCTCTAGGCAAGAATACTGGAGTGGGTTGCCATTTCCTTCTCCAGAAATCTTATAGTCTATATATTTATGCCCCTGGCTTACAATCCTTTCTAAATTCTTATAACTCTATTCTCATACTGACTTTTCTTTCCCAAAAGATGTGAATTCCTAACAGTTTATGTGAATATCTCTGGAAAAAAAAAAAAACTCATTATTTCATTTAATTTTAAGACTTGCAATAATAATGGCTTTTATGCTTTTTTGTATCCTTCAGTGTTTGCTTGAGATTTTACATGTATACACTGAATTTAGGTGTTTTTTTTTTCCTTAATTATACTCACCAGTTAGACCTATATAGTACTTGACTTGAGTACCTCATTCTTAGAGAAGAAATCCTGATTATTATCAAGCACTTATCAATTGAGACATTAATTATAAATATTTATAGCAAGGACATTGCAAAGCATAACTGCACATAGTTAGATAAGTCAGATTCCCAACACGTTTGTAACATCCCTACCAGGTTTTAGGCACTCTATAAATAGGTTATATTAGAAATAACATTAATATGTATAAGGGAGAAAGATGACAAGGTATTTTACCTTGCTTTTATTTAAATAACACCCCCTACTGCCTCCTGGATGGTCAGGTCTCATAAAGCCACTGCCCTGTGGATTTTAATTCTTTGGTGTAAATCTTCCTGAATCTATCCAGTCCTCAGCCACATGTCATCTCAAACCCTTATAACAGCATCCCAGCATTATATCCCCTAGTCCAGTACACCAAAATATTCTACAGTACTATCCATTAGACATTGTATAAAGTCTCAAGCCATTGTAGCAACTTGGAAATCCCTTAACAGAACATTTAGATCAGGTACTTTAATGTAACTAATTCGTGTCTTTTCAATCTTTGAAATAAATGTTGTTTCTGGGGGTTGAACAGTAGACCCTAAAATCTAAAAGCAACAGATCGAATTTGAGCTGGAAGATAATTTCCAACAGCTGGCACTGGTACCAGAACGTAGATCTTCTTTGTTGGGCTTTTGCCTCTGTGGGGCAAGAGCACCATCATTTTCTGAAGAGTAATAGGATAATTACATGAAGCACAATTGCAAATCAACCACAAGAAGAAAACAAATGCAAGACCCCAAAATGTGCAAGTATTATTTTTTTTGCTTGACTTTTAATGAGAAGGTAATGAAAAGCAACCACTAAGTCATTAATGTGTCATGTCTATATTCATCGGAATGGAGAGGCTAGTATTCAGTGATACAAATACAAAAGAGGTATAATTTTATGCGATTTTCTGGGCATTGACTGAGTGACAGTGGAACAAAAAGATGAGTGCTGGTTTTGGTAATCAACTGAAAATGTACTTAAGAGAGACGCAGTTTGAGTCATTTTGGAAAACCCCACCATGGAACCTCAATCATCCCAAGCATATTTTTATATACATGGAATGGGTAAAGCAGGAAAGTTTTAAAGTGCTTTGCTTTCTATGATATACAAAGAAGTAATTCATATTGGGGAGTGTGGGGATAGACCAATCTGAGTTAAAATTCTAGGTCTACCTCTTATGAGTCAGTTACTTATAACTCAATGCCTCAGTTTCCTCACTCGTGTAACATAGAGATAATAATGTCTAGTTCTCAGAGGGACTTTGAAATTTAAATGAGATAATGTGTTCTAAGTGCTTAGGTTAGTACCTGGAAGATAATTGCTCAATATATAGTAGCTATGTAGATCATTTTCATTGTTATTGATCAATATATTAGAGTGAAAATGAAGTCGCTCAGTCATGTCCGACTCTTTGCAACCCCGTGGACTGTAGCCTACCAGGCTCCTCCGTCCATGGAATTTTCCAGGCAAGAGTGCTGGAGTGGATTGCCATTTCCTTCTCCAGGGGATCTTCCTGACTCAGGAATCGAACCTGGGTCTCCCGCATTGCAGGCAGATGCTTTGCCATCTGAGCCACCAGGTAAGCACTAGACAAGTGAAAGAAAGTGAAAGTGAAGTCTCTCAGTCATGTCCGACTCTTTGCGACCCCATGGACTGTAGCCCACCAGGCTCCTCTGTCCATGGGATTTTCCAGGCAAGAGTGCTAAAGAGGGGTGCCATTTCCTTCTCCAGGAGATCTTCCTGACCCAGGGATTGAACCCGGGTCTCCCGCATTGTAGGCAGACTCTTTACAGTCTGAACCACCAGGGAAGATATATTAGAGTAGGAGTAACCAAAGTTGGGGTGGATGACTTGCCCCAACTTTCAAGTATTCTTTTAAAGATCAATCTAGTCTTATAGTTTTTGCTCATGCTTTTCCCACTAAAGAGATATGTGTCTTCATTACAAATAAATTTCAGAGGCCATTTCACTTTTCTTTGTTTCTGGGAAACCTTTCCTAAAGCAGTTGTTGGGATACTACCCTGAAATGGATAAACCCCAATATATCCATGGCTTAACACAATAGACCTTTCTTTCCTACTCATTCTTGTTCTACTGGTGTAGTGAGAAGGAGAAGCGAAGGGCTTTGTTCCACAGGATTGTTCAGATGCTTTCATTGTCAACATAGTCTTCAGAATGACGCAGGGAATCATCATCCCTGAAGTAGATGACATGTGAGACCAGAAGGATTGTTCAGGGGCCACATGTCACTTCTGCTGACATGTCACTGTTCAAAACACAGTGAAATGGCTATATCTGCTTCAAGGGGGGCTGGGAATGCCAGTCTAGTTGTTCACCAGGAGTAAAGAGACTCAAGATTTTGGTGAACAGCTCCTCCATTTCTACCACAGGCTACCTTTTGGGGGGAAGGAGAAGGTAAGATGAATTGAGAAAGTAGCATTGACATATATACACTATAGTGTGTGAAAAAGGTAACTAGTGGAAAGCTGCTGTATAGCAGAGGGAGACCACCCTGGTGTTCTGTGAAGACCTAGAGAGGTGGGATGGGAGTGGGGAGGAAGGCTCAAGAGGGAAATATATATACATGCATATATATATATACACACACATATATATATATGTATATATATATATGTATATATATATATGTATATGTATATGTGTGTGTGTGTGTGTTCATCACTCAGTCTTGTCGCACTCTTTGTGACCCCATAGTCTGAGCCCATCAGGCTCCTCTATCCATGGAATTCTCCAGGCAAGAATACTGAAGTGGGTAGCCATTCCCTTTCTCCAGGGGATCTTCCCAATGCAGGCAGATTCTTTACCATCTGAGTCACCAGCAAAGCCTATATATATATCACATATAATTATGGCTGATATGCATTATTGTACAGCAGAAACCAATACAACATTTTAAAGCAATTATCCTCCAATTACAAAATAGAAAAAAATAAATAAAATTTCACTTAACCACTACTATGGTCAGAAAGATAAAACAATTCCCATCTACTGATAGATACCACATCTGGCTCACCCCTCTTGTCCTTCTGGTGTGCTTCCTCATAAAGTGTAAACTAAAAGACTAGTTATCTACACCTTCTTCCCAATGAACAATGGTAAATATAGTAGCAATTAAATGCTATCTTCTTAGGAATGAGAGGACTGGGAAATGTCAAGCAGACTGGTCCACAGCAAACAAGAAAACATTATTGTGGGCTTCTTGAAAGCCCCCAGTCTGCCTGATAAAAGTTTCTTAGTGAGGCCCTGTTTCTAATTTCTGGGAGGAAGTCTCTTGTGCATATTTCTCTCTGGCCCCACTTCTACCTGCAGGAAGGAGTCTCTCTTGTAAATTATTCTCCACGATTCCATTTGAAGCTAGTGATGGGACACATACTCTGCTTCTGCAGTCTGCTTCTTGCTGGTTCAAGTTCAGAAACATGATGGTTGCTTTATACCCTGGAGAGTTCAAGTTTTGTTGTTGCTGCAGTTGTTTTTAAAGCCTGGACTTCTGATGTCTTTGACAATACAATTCATCAAAAATTTAAAAGGCTCCATCCTTTTTGTTTCCAGATAGTACTGTATGCTCATAATCGCATACTCACAAGTTCTTCCTTGGACATAATTCTCAAGCCTAATGTATTTGTTTTTATCCCTGTCTCTTGCCCTTCAACTCAATGGAAGCATCTTTGAGATAAATCAACAAAACTGGTGGGGTAGATATACTCATAAACCAATTTAATTGACCAGGTTTCTAAATCTATTTTTAAATTGTCTTTTCTAATATGCAATGGCCAGAGTCAAGTTTGTCAAAACTATAAGTCACCAATTTTTTAGTCTTCCACTTTTCATTTCTACTTATGAAACAGTCAATTCATAACTTATTTTAGTACTTTGCTAAGTTTAGCTATAAGCAAATAATATACACTATTAAAACTGCATTTTCCAACTCTTCTTAGTTCTAAAGAAAACCTTAGTGGATGTTTGGTATTGTTTACTTGATTAATTACCAACAGCAATTTCCCCAAATATTCTGTCTGCAAATGGCATCGTTCTACATATTCAAACTCATAGTACTAATTTTTTGGTAACCTACCACCGAACTCTTGGAGGGCACAAACAAAACCCTGTGCACACCAGGACCCAGGAGGAAGGAGCAGTGACCCCACGAGAGACTGACCCAGATGTCCCTGTGAGTGTCCAGGAGGCTCTGGCGGAGGCGTGGGTCTACACTGGCCTGCCATGGGGTCAGGGGCACTGAATATAAGAGTCTGGGCATAAGTCCTTTTGAAGAAGGTCACCATTACCACCATTACCCCTACCATAGTTTGGTTTCAGGCCAAACTACAGGGAGGGAACACAGCCCCACTCATCAACAGAAAATTGTATTAAAGATTTACCGAGCATGGCCCAGGCCATCAAAGCAAGATCCAGATTCCTCCACAGACAGTCCCTCCCATGAGGAAGCTTCCCCAAGCCTCTTATCCTTATACATCAGAGGGCAGACAGAGTGGAAACCACAATTATAGGAAACCAACCAAACTGATCACTTGGATCTCAGACTTGTCTAACTCAGTGAAAATATGAGCCATGCCGTGTAGGGTCACCCAAGATGGATGGGTCATGGTAGAGAGTACTGACAAAATGTGGTCCACTGGAGAAGGGAATGGCAGACCACTTCAGTATTCTTGCCTTGAGAACCCCATGAATAGTATGAAAAGGCAAAAAGATCTGACATTGAAAGATGAACTCCCCAGGTCAAACAGGAGCTGACAAGAGTGAATGTCACACTTTAGTAATCAGTGAACTAAAGTGGACCAGAATGGGCAAATTTAATTCAGATGACCATTATATCTACTACTGTGGGCAAAAATCTCTTAGAAGATATGGAGTTGCCCTCACAGTCAACAAGAGTCCAAAATGCAGTACTTGGGTGCAATCTCAAAAAAGACAGAATGATCTCTGTTCGTATCCAAGGAAAACCATTCAATATCACAGTAATCAAAGTCTATGCTTCAACCACTAATGCCGAAGAAGCTGAAGTTGAATGGCTTTATGAAGACCTACAAGACTTTCTAGAACTAACACCAAACACACACACACACACACACACACACAAGATGTCCTTTTCATCATAGGGGCCTTGAATGCAAAAGTAAGAAGTCAAGAGATACCTGGAGTAACAGGCAAGCTTGGCCTTGGAATACAAAATGAAGCAGGGCAAAGGCTAACAGTTTTGCCAAGAGAATGCACTGGTTATAGCAAACACCTTCTTCCAACAACACAAGAGACGACTCTACACATGGACATCACCAGATGGTCAATATTGAAATTAGATTGATTTTATTCTTTGAAGCAAAAGATGGAGAAGTTCTACAGTCAGCAAAAACAAGATCAGGAGCTGACTGTGGCTCAGATCATGAAGTCCTTATTGCAAAATTCAGAGTTAAGTTCAAGAAAGTAGGGAAAGTCACTAGGCCATTCAAGTATGAACTAAATAAAATCCCTATGATTACACAGTGGAAGTGACAAATAGATTCAAGGGATTAGATCTGATAGAGTGCCTGAAGAACTATGGATGGAGGTTTATAATATTGTACAAGAGGCAGTGATGAAAAACTTCCCCAAGAAGAAGAAATGCAAAAAGGCAGAATGGTTGTCTGAGGAGGCCTTATAAATAGCTGAGAAAAGAAGATAAGCTAAGGGCAAAGGAGAAAAGGAAAGATATACCCATTTGAATGTAGAGTTCCAAAGAATAGTAAGGAGAGATAAGAAAGGCTTCCTCAGTTATCAGTGCAAAGAAATAGGGGAAAACAATAGAATGGAAAAGACTATAGATCTCTTCAAGGAACTTAGAGATAGCAAGGGAACATTTCAGGCAAAGATGGGCTCAATAAAGGACAGAGACGGTATGGACCTAACAGAAGCAGAAGATATTAAGAGACGTGGCAAGAATACATAGAACTATACAAAAAAGATCTTCACGACCCAGATAATCACGATGGTGTGATCACTCACCTAGAGCCAGACGTCCTGGAATGCAAAGTCAAGTGGGCCTTAGGAAGTATCACTACAAACAAAGCTAGTGGAGGTGACAGAATTCCAGTTAAGCTATTTCAAATCCTAAAAGATGATGCTGTGAAAGTGCTGCACTCAATATGCCAGCAAATTTGAAAAACTCAGCAGTGGCCACAGGACTGGAAAAGGTCAATTTTCATTCCAATCCCAAATAAAAGCAGTGCCAAAAAATGCTGAAACTGCAGTTGTACTCATCTCACACAGTAGCAAAGTAATGCTCAAAATTCTCCAAGTGAGGCCTCAACAGTACTTGAACTGAGAACTTCCAGATGTTCAAGCTGGATTTAGAAAAGACAGAGAAACCAAAGATCAAATTGCCGTCATCCATTGGATCACAGAAGAAGCAAGAGAATTTTAGAAAAAAAATTTCCTTCTGCTTCTCTGACTATGCTGGTCTTTGACTGTGTGGATCACAAGAAACTGTGGAAAATTCTGAAAGAGATGGGAATACCAGACCACCTTACCTGCCTCCTGAGAAATCTGTATGCAGGTAAAGAAGTAACAGTTAGAAATGGACATGGAACAATGGACTAGTTCCAAGTTGGGTAAGGAGTACATCAAGGCTGTATATGTCACCTGCTTGTTTAACTTGTATGCAGGGTACATAATGCAAAATACTGGACTGGATGAAGCACAAGTTGTAATCAAGATTGCATGGAGAAATATCAACAACCTCAGACATGTAGATGACACCACCCTTATAGCAGAAAGCGAAGAGGAACTAAAGAGCTTCTTGATCAAAGTGAAAAGGCTGACTTAAAACTTGATGTTCAAAAACTAAGATGATGGTATCTGGTCCCATCACTTCATGGCAAATAGATGGGGAAACAAAGGAAACAATGACAGGCCTTATTTTCTTGGGCTCCAAAATTACAGCAGATGGTGACTTTAGCCATGAAGTTAAAACATGCCTGCCCCTTGGAAGAGAAGCTATGACAAACCTAGATACCATATTTAAAAAAGAGACATTACTTTACCGGCAGAGGTCTGGGTAATCAAAGCTATGGTTTTTCCAGTAGTCATGTATGGGTGTAAGAGTTGGACCATAAAGAAAGCTGATCACCAAAGAACTGATATTTTTGAACTGTGGTGTTGGAAAAGACTCTTGAGAGTCCTTTGGATTGCAAGGAGATCAAATCAGTCAATCCTAAAAGAAATCAGTCCTGAATATTCATTGGAAGGACTGATGTTGAAGCTGAAACTCTAGTACTTTGGCCACCTGCTGTGAAAAACTGACTCATTGGAAAAGACCCTGATGCTGGGAAAGATTGAAGGCAGGCGGAGAAGGGGATGACAGAGGATGAGATGGTTGGATGGTATCACTGACTTGATGGACATGAGTTTGAACAAACTCTGGGACATGGTAATGGACAGGGAAGCCTGGCGTGCTGCAGTCCATGGAGTCGTAAAGAGCTGGACACAACTGTTTAAAGAGTCGGCTGAGTGACTGAACTGAACTGAACTGCCCAACTGCTAAGCCAGTGCCACATATTTTAAGTTTTTGCTTTGTAGCATCCGGTAAAGTAATGTCTCTTTTTTCTGACACCAGTTTCTGTGTTAGTCAAGGTAACACCAGTTGCTATGACAGATAAATCTAGAAATATCATTGGCTTAAATTAGTGGATGTGCATGTCCTGCTCACATAAAGTTAATTAGGTGTGGATTATGGTGGAAAAGGGCCAAGAAGGAAAGGAGTATATTAGAAAGGATATAGATGAGACACTGGGTGCTGTTGAGCATGGAAACTCCTAAGAAGAAACCAGACAGCTCCCGTGCAAAGAGGGCCAGGGTGAGAGAGAGTGCTGCCACCAGCCTGCAGAAAGGAATGAAGTTGGCAATACTGAATCCATTCAAGAATTCAGACTGATAGAAACCCAGGGGAAAAAAGGGAAGGAGATTACATAGCTGATGTTTATGAGCAAGGCCTGGAAGTAATATGTAGTCATGGCCTATAGCTCCGTTGGTAAAGAATCTGCCTGCAATGCAGGAGACCCCGGTTTGATTCCTGAGTTGGGATGATCTCCTGGAGAAGGGAAGGATACCCACTCCAGTATTCTTTGACTTCCTTAGTGGCTCAGATGGTAAAGAATCTGCTTACAGTGCAGGAGACCTGGGTTCGATCCCTCAATTGGGAAGATTCCCTGGAGGAGGGCATGGCAACCCACTCCAGTATTCTTGCCTGGAGAATCCCCATGGACAGAGGAGCGTGCAGACTACATACAGTCCATGGGGTCGCAAAGAGTTGGACACAACTGAGCGACTAAGCACAGCACAGTCTGAGAAATGTGGTCAACCTGTCCAGAGGAAAGGGAGATGGGTTTCCTGAACAGCTTACTAGTTCCTCACCAGTTCACTTCAGTTCTTACTGATTTCTCATTACACTCACTGTGACACCATAGCAGATGATTTTTCATCACACCAGGATCTATATTTGTGTCAATTCTTCCGCATCTCCATCCAAAAGAGAACTGTTTATATACAAACATAAAGCATATAGTTGGTTCCTATTTCTGTATTGAGAAAGCTTAGGCTCTTGAATCAGTTAGTCCTGTGTTCAAAATCCACCTACACCATAAATTAGCTGTGCCATTGGGTTACTGAACTTCCCAGAGTATCAGTTCTCATTTATATAAGGGAATAATAATAGCTACTTTGTAGGGAAATTGGGAAGATTAAAGGATATAATGGCAAAAGATAAGCCATATTTTTTCCCTAGGTGCAGAAAGTGAAAGTGAAATGGTTAGTCTCTCAGTCACATCCAACTCTTTGCGACCCCATGGACTCTAGCCCACCAGGCTCCTCTGTCCTTGGAATTCTCCAGGCAAGAATACTGGAGTGGGTAGCCAGTCCATTCTCCAGGGATCTTCCCAACCCAGGGATCAAACCTGGGTCTCCTGCATTGTAGGCGGATTCTTTAGTGTCTGAGCCACCAGTGAGGTACAGAGTACGTACTAATTTACTTGATTAAATTATAAGAATTGAAAGGCATTTTGCGTATGTGATCTAAAATGGAATAAAAAATGTAAACAAACCTTTAATTTACAGTATATCTTTGCCCTATTATCAATCAAGGGTAATCTAAGGGACTCAAAAGACCCATAACCTTGATCTTGCTTATAAATTTTACCTTTTAAAGATAAAAATAATTCAGTGATGCTATGAATGAATGATTCAAATTCATTCCCAATTTTTTTTTTTTTCTCTCTCTGAAGTTCCATTCTTAGATTTTTAAGCCTTCTATTTTATACCTCAAAGAACTAGGCTATACTTTTAGAAGCATAACCAAAGACATGTTGACATTCTGATAATCTTTAAGCATCCGGCTTGTCAGTGCCACAGTGGTAGCAGCGGAATAGAAATTAAATTAAGAAGAGATAATCAGGAAAATACAGAGACTATAATGGGAGTTGTGTGTCAGATGACACACTCATTTATTCATAAAACCAAAAACAATTTTTTGCACTAATTTTCTGTTTAATGATCTTAGAAAACATTTATTTAACACTCTTTTCTCTGTCTGAAAGTGTTTTGCTTTTTTACTCTGGATTTTCAAACTATAAGAGTATATTTATTAGCAAGGAATATGCTCAAAACATATTGTTAAATGAAAACAGCAGGTCAAAAACAAGCTTGATCCATGAAAGAGAAAAATTGATGTTGGACTGCATTAAAATTAAAAACTCTACTCTGTGAAACACACAGGAAAAAGAATGAAAAGACAAGCCATACACTGGGACAAAACATTAGTCAAACACATATCTGATAAAAGACCTTTGTATGCAAAATATACAAAGAACTCTTAAACCTCAGCAATAAATTGATACCCCAATTTTTAAATGGACAAAGTTCTGAACAGATACCTCAAAGAAGATATACAAATAGCAAACAAACATTTGGAAATATCCTCAAGTCATTTGTAACTAAGGAATTATAAATTAAAATGATAAGGAGATGCCCATACATGCATGTTACCAGTGATTAAAATCCAAAAACCAACTGCTGGTGAAGATGGGGCGCAACAGGAACTCTCATTCATTGCTGCTGGGAATGTGAAATAGTGCAAGCACTTTGGAAGGCAGTTTGGCAGTCTCTTACCAAACCCAACATTGCTGTGCTTTGATGGTACGGTAAACCCCCATATGATGTTTGTGCTTACATATTGTGCAAATGTTGATGCTGACTTTATTCAGAATCACAAACACTGAAGGCAACCAAGATGTCCTGCAATAGGTAAGTGGATAAACAACTGTAATAATCCATAAATGGAATAGTATTCAGAGGGGAAAAGTAAAAACGATGAACTATGATGATACACAAAGACAAATGAATAATGCTAAGTGAAAAAAAACCCAGTCTGCAAAGGTTACACACTGTGCTTTTCCGCTTATGTGACTTTCTAGAAAAGGCAAAACTGTAGAGATAGTAGACAGGTGAGTGGTTGCCTGGGGTTCAAGGTGGAGGGTGCTGAATAGTTGAGATACAGGGGGATTTTGGGGATGGTGAAACTATTCTGTATGATTTTATAATGATGGATATATGACATGATGCATTTCTCAAAACTCATGGAACTTTGTAGCAGAAAGAGTGAATATACTAAACTAAAAAAAAAAAAAATCACTTTGGGGGTTGGCGGATCCCAGGATGAAAGGCATTTAAATATTTACCTAGAAACAGCAATGATTATCTCTTGACATTGACTTTTAAAGAAAGTTATTCTAATTATATCAAATGGGAGGAATGGACACCATTATAAAATTTCCAAATCTTGCTTCCTTGGCTTACACAACTTCTACCACTCAGAATGCAGACTTGAGGAGACTTCCCCAACCCCACATCCTTAGGTAAGTGTAACACATTTTATACCTTCCTCGCCAAGAACAACATGCTCCAAGTGAGTTTCCACAATCAGAGCCGCTGCACTCATTTCTGTCCACATCTTCAGGAACTGTAAACCAGGAAAAGGTCTTCCGCCTCTATGTTGCCAGCTCTCACCACCTGGGGTCATTGTCACGGAGCAAGTTCTGTCTAGGCTGCCAGTTCGCTTCTGCTGCATAGCAGCAAACAGCAGTTGCCAAGGTCATCCTTGCTTTCCTTCGTGCGTGAGCTGCTGGACTGCTCCCTACTCCAATCTGTCCTGACTGCCCTGCTGCTTTGGGCAGGAAGTCCTCACTTCGTTCAACATGTCCTCTTTACTCAAAGTGTATAGAATTTTCTTGACTTTTTCTGTTTCACTCTTATCTCTTAAAAATGACAGAGCTTTTTGGGTTGGAATGATAGAACACAGTCCCACTATTACTGAGAGTTCTTTGGCTTCAGAATTGTTCATCACATCTTTAAGACTAAAACCTTTTTCGGTGATTCTGTCAATTTTTTTGTGTGTGAATGTATTTATAGAAAACTCTCAAGGAAAACTTACGGAATAGTGGAGAGAAAGATTTATAGTTAGAAAACATGGTATTATATTTTAAATCTTGAATTCACTAGCTCTGTGCCTTGCAGCAAGCCACTAAACTCTTACAAACACATGCATAAACTCATCTATAAAATGGACATATCTCCCCTATCTCTTTCACAAGGCTATTTTAAGACTCAAGTATGATCATGAGTGTGAAAATGTTTTAAAGAGCGTGAAACTGTTAATGTAAGGGATTGTTTTTAAATGGAAAATAGACTCTCAAATGTTAATAAAGGAGTGAAATTCAGATATTTGCCTAATTTTTATGGTCTTTCTACTATCTATGTTAGGCAGAATAATGTCCCCCCAAAGATATACACATCTTCATCCTCAGAGCCTGTGAATATGTTATTTACATGGCTAAATAATATTTACATTTACATTTGCAGATGAGATGAAGCTAAAGATACTGTGATGGTGTGCTTATCCTGGATTGCTACTCTGCTGGCATGCATGAACCAAGGAATGCCAGAGGGCTCCAGAGGCTGGGCAAGGCAAGGAAACTGCTTCCCAAAGTCGCTGGAAGGAACACAGTCCTGTTCATATCTTGATTTGGGGACTTGTATCCTCCCGAAAGAAAAGATATAAATTGGTATTGTTTTAAGGCGCTAAGTCTGCAATTATTTATTATAGCAGCAATAAGAAACTAACACATACTAATTCATTCAGAGTCTAAACTTAAAAAGTGAAAGGGAATCATCCCACAAACATTATATCCCTTATTGTATTATTTGGACATTTGATGACTGTTGTTTTAGTCCTAGTCCCCCATGTTTTAGACACACTTATTTCAGCACCTTTATTCTTTATCTGATTATCCTACTCTGATTTTCATAATCAATATCCTATTGTTGGCATTCCCCACTCCAATACCTTATCCAAGTCTCCTCTTCTTGGTTTATCCAACTATTTCCTCAAACCTTGCTTTGTATTTTGTCAGAGTGAAACCAGAGTAGTAATCTCTACAAGACTTTGGGTGCCTCTCATTCTTTATGACTTATGTTACTCATCGAGCGTGTGTATTTTCACGCTCCTGTTTTATTTGGTTGTGGTTTATTAGTCTGTCAACACCCAGTGTTGTTTGTCTTAAATCTTGAGCTCGTAGGTACTACACATAAAGCTCAATCATTTACTTTTGCACACAAAACATATTGTCATGCTCATGCACGATTCTAATGTTTTCAATTCATCAGTCCTTATATATTCTGCCTAGGCAGTTTCATCCATACCCATATCCATTTTGTGTGGATGAATTCCAATTTGGTGCCTCCAGTTTTCAAGCCCTGACTTACTTTATTCCTATCACTGAGAATACAGACAGGATAAAGACACGTTTTTCCAACCTCGAGATGGTTGACCGTTTGTTTTAAGTCCACATACAGAAACAACAGGCTACAGAGGATAGGCACCTAAGTCAGTCTAGGGTGGTAAGGATGTCTTCAAGTTGAAGTGAAGCTTGAATTAATCTTGAGAGACATGGATGAGAGATGGGTTAACCTAGCATAAGGCAGAGAAAGGGCCTCCAGGGGGAAAGGACAGCATGAGGAAGACAGAGAGAGGGAGGCAGACAGACAGACAAGACAGAGAGACAGAGAGGAAGAAACAAAGGATGAGCACCAGCTGGCTTTGTCGACTGCTAGCCATGGTCATCTCCCTCAATTAACACACCATGGAACACAGACACATAATCACATACGCTAGAGGTCAATGTCCGGGCAGAATATACTGTGTTGAATGTCTTTGTGGAAGACCAACCAATTAGAGACAAGGTACCAGAGCTCAGGAGGAAGGTCTGGTCTCGAGAGCTGGAGACACAGCTGTAGGATCTACTCATGCAAGGTGAATATGGATGTGAATAGACTGGTCTGGGCAGAATGTATAATGGAGAAAGCTGAAAAGTCAAGTCTGGAGAATACACATTCCAATGAGAAATAGAGGAGGAGCTGGGGAAAAGGCAAAGGCTGAATACCAAGAGACTGGGAACAGAACCAGGAGAGATGTGTGTTAGGGAAACTAAAGTAGATGGTGGTTTCAAGGAGGGAGATGTATTCTTGCCTGGAAAACCCCATGGAAAGAGGAGCCTGGTGGGCTACAGTCCAGGGGGTTGCAAAGAGTCGGACATGACTGAGTGAGCTCCATCAGAACAGGACGAAGATTAGGTAGAAGTTCTGGGAGATAGGAAGTACCACTGATAGAACAAGATCCCTGGAGAAGCAGGAGGATGAAGACCAGAAGAGAGAAGGAAAGTTTAACCATAAATTAGCTTTTGAGATTTTTGATATGGGGCAAAAGAGAAAAACTTCATTTCCTCCACTTTTCCATAACAATGTTGAAATTAAGGAAAATATAAAAGCATAGTGTGAGAGCCTTGTCACAACCCTTAGAGAAGTTTATGCACAATATATTTTTACCTGTAGATACAGCGCAGCACGTTTTTCAAAATTTTAAGCCCATTCTATATGATAGATCAACAGTTTTAAAATCAGCACAAAGTCAACTTTCTAATAAGCTGACTTCTGAATCTATTAATTATATTCTATTTCATGCATCCTGTCATATATTTATTTTATGGGGAAAAATAACTCCTCTTTCATGGCAAATTTATCCCTTTGTTTTTCCTAGATCCTTTCAACCTATTACTCACAGTGGGTGCAAGTAATTTCATATCCAATAGAACTGAATTAACTTGTTAGTTAACATGTTTGAAGTGTATTTCAGCAATGAGAATTCAAATAAGCTTTAGAAAACACCTGTGGCCTACTAGATATGAAAGCCAAGGATCTCTATTAACATAACTCCATTTAATACTTGAGAGGAAAGACAATGTATCCATGTACCTGTGGACACACACCCATACATACTCATATATATATAAGAAGAGTATGAATCTTTATTTGACACACACGAGGACCTGGATGGAAAGAAAAGATTACCCCTGCCAAAGTATTCCCAGGTTTTTGTATCCATGAAGCTTAACGAGGCACTGATTTGAATAACTGCCAGAAAAAAAAAAAAATTATGAAGAAACACGCAAAACACAGAGAGAGAACTACAAGACTAAACTAAACTGCCTCAGATGGCCAAATACCAAGAGGTTCCCAGGCAGAAGGAGGAGGCAACAGCGGTAACTTGGTCTGTGACCCATGGGCCTGTCGTTTGCCATTGACTGTGTTCCCAAAGTGTGGAATTACCCATCGTTTACCCCAGCAACAATGCAGAGGTCAAGATAATGCAAAGTAGTAGATAATGCCAGTGCCAAACCCGTTCATTTTGGGATTTAGAATGCCTTCTGCCTAGCACATCTATCTAGAAACACTAATGATTGACTTTGGAAATTCTCCCTTTTTCCCTCAGAGATTGGAGCTGGCGCTGTATCTTTGCCAACCCATCTGTAATCTTTAGTCTCATCATTTTTTTTGCCTTTTCCATTCTTGTAGGTTTAGCAGCAATCCTCCAGTCTCTGGCAGGGCGTCTTGAAAAATGCCTGCAAGCAAGGCTGAGAACAGTAGTCAGTCTTTCCCAGGGCTCACACCTGGGCTCTCAGGTTGTTCTGAGTGAGTGATATTCTGCTTTGGATCTTGGCCCTCAGAGTTGAGTCATTATTGTAGGGTCTGCCACGTGCCTCCCACTTGTGCAGCTTCTTAACCTTTCTATACTTGGGGGTGCTTTGAACTCTCAGATCTTCCAAAGACCCACGGTTGTTTGAAATGGCCCAGTCTGCATTCCTGCTTGAAGTTCTGTGCTGTAACTTTCCGGCTTGCCTGGTCTCCACTTTGCCTGCTCTTAACTCCTGAACCTGTGAGCTGCAAGCCTTTTGAGATGGCCCTGAGCCCAGTGCTTGACCTCCCAAAGGTGGTCTGCTTGTCTGTTTTGACTTAGATTCATCCATCCATATCATTACTGAGCCATTAAAAAGAATACATTTGAATCAGTTCTAATGAGGTGGATGAAACTGGAGCCTATCATACAGAGTGAATTAAGTCAGAACGAAAAACACCAATACAGTATACTAACGCATATATACGGAATTTAGAAAGATGGTAACGATGATCCTATATGCAAGACAGCAAAAGAGACACAGATGTATAGAACAGTCTTTTGGACTCTGTGGGAGAAGGAGAGGATAAGATGATTTGAGAGAATAGCATTGAAACATGTATATTATCATACGTACAACAGATCGCCAGTCCAGATTCGATGCATGAGACAGGGTGCTTGGGGCTGGTGCACTGTGATGACCCTGAGGGATGGGATGGGGACGGAGGTGGGAGGGGGGTTCAGGATAGGGAACACATGTACACCCATGGCTGATTCATGTCAATGTATGGCAAAATCCACTGCAATATTGTAAAGTAATTAGCCTCCAATTAAAATAAATAAATTAAAAACAAAACAAAAAAACCCCAAAATATTTATGGTGGATTTCTAAATGAAAGGCTATAACCCATACAGGTACAAATTTTAAAGAATAACATTTAGTACAATGGTTCTGAAAAATAGATGTGATTGGGTGTCTGAAAGTCTGGACTTCCATTTATCTCATTGTGGCAGATGTTCAGATATAAGCATGTTTTTATTTTCTTCCTGGGCCCAAAGTTGAGTACATTTCCCAGGCTCCCTTACTAGCAGGTGTGGCTATAGCATGGAGTTCTGGACAATGAAACGCAGGCAAAAGTGATGTGACCCACTTCCAGGCCTGGCTCATAGAAGCCTCCCACTGCTGAACTGCACTCCCCTTACCTCTCTGTCTGCCAGTTCACGACATTCCAGGGCTGTGCAGGAGGGCAGAACCAGGACGCTAGGCTCCTGAAGGCCTGTTTAGAGCAGAGTTTCTTCCTCACCAGCTCACAGTGGATTGTGATAGAAGCAAGAATTAAACCGTTCTTACCTTACACCACTGAGATTTCAGGGTCTATCTGTTACACCTGGAGTCACTGACAGTAACCAATACGTTCCTCTAACTGCCTTCCTGGCTTCTGGGGTTTCAGTCCTAGAATCTGAACCAATCTGTTTTTACTGACTGGACCCCAGTTATGCTGCTAAACCTGTTATTTTTCTGTCATCTGTTCATGATCACCCACATTTAAGTGCAAAACAAATAAAAACATATTTTTAAATTTGTTTATTGAAGGATAATTGCTTTACAGAATTTTGGTGTCTTCTGTCAAACTTCAACATGAATCAGCCATAGATATACATATATCCCCTCCCTTTTGAAACTCCCTCTCATCTCCCCTCGCCCATCCCACCCATCCAGTTTGATACAGAGCTGCTGTTTGAGTTTCTTGGCCTAAATTCCTGTTGGCTGTCTATTTTACATATGGTAATGTAAGTTTCCATGTTATTCTTTACATACATCTCACATACCCTGAGGAAACCAAAATACATATTTTTTAAGCTGTTTCCCTGACTAAGTTTCTCTTTTATTATATACCTCTACTTCTCGGCTTTCCCAAATTAGGTTTAGGAATACTAATTTTTGGCCAGTGTTCCCGAGATCTTTCATCATTTATTGTGATCTGCCACTTTCTAGATGGGTGACCTTGAGAAAATAGTTTAATTTTCTTCAAGATGTAAGTTCTTTACATAGAGATAATAATTTCATCTCAGAAGTATGTTGTTAAAACTAAATGAACCTCAATTGGTTACCTCAAGTATAAAAACATGATACTAAAATATAGGCCAGATATTTTAACATAAGTATCACATGGATATTAACAGATACTTATTTTGGAAAAACTGAACTTTGGCAAAATGTAGACATCCACCTGAGTTTCTTCCCTCCTTTTCTTCTTCCTGCTCCCTTAACTCTCCATTATTAGCTACATTGGGGAACAAAGATCTGAAGGTGCTTTTTCAAGGAGCTACCATTTGCTGTCCACAGGAACATATGCCATTCATTCATTCATTCTTCTATCAAGTATTCACTGAGCACTCATCCTGTGTTAGTATTAAGGGAGACAGAGACAGGGTGCCATGGTTAATGAAAAAAGCTAGGAAAAGTGGTGTGGAAGTAAATGGCTGCATGCCCTGGGGGCAGGAGATAGAGGGAAAGGAAGTCCATGGGGACTGTCTTAGCAGGATCTTGTGTAAGATTGCCATTGAAAGCAGAAGCAGCAGAAATCCAGCCTGTGTCATTTATGCTCACAATTCTCTTCCTTCTGCCTTGGAATAAAAATATCAGAGGAAATTATTCTGTAAATGCGGCCATTATGTTTTACTTCTGCTGATACTGAAGTGCGTTCTTGTTCCTGGAGGACACAAGTGAAGGTGGCAGGGAGCCAGTGGTCTGGGTAGGTTGGAGACGCCAGCCTGGAACTGAACATTTTCTGTAGGCGATCTCTTCATGGGTAATTGAAAGTGGGCTCTTTGAAATGCTAGTGATTTAATAACTTTCTTATGAATTAAAAAATAGGCACATGCTCTTCCTTTCTTCTTTATAAAGTAGCCATTTACACATCCTTCTGTGTTGGAAGTATTTCTAGCTTAAATATTTCAGAACTTTGAAAATTAAAAGGTTTGGGATTTAGGGTGAACAGTTCCTGTCCTGTTTCACATGGCCGAGGCTGAACCTTTTGCATCCTGACATTTCCTGGCACAGGAGAAAACGCTGCCATGTTTTACAGCCACGCGGAGAGTGAGGTAATCAGTAGCAGCAGAGGCCTTGATGTCTTTCTCTAAGTTATTCAGTCTTCAGGTCCCGCATGTGCTGATTCCTACCTGACATCTCCTCTCTGCCACATGCAATTGCTTTTGTTAATTTCATCGATTTAAAAAGAGCAGTTCTGCTTGTTTCTCGCCTTTGAGGTAGGCGGGCGAATTGATGTATTTCCTTCACTTTCATTCCCTGAGGTTGATGACATTTTCAGTAAGTAATCTTTTTTTCTCTACTTTGCATTATAAACATGTCTTTGGAATGTACAGGCATAAGTACCTGGTAGTAGGCATGTAATAATATGTGTGTGTGTATAAACACAAAATTGTACATAGATACATTTATACAAAAAAATGCAATGAGTATAACACATATGTATACTCATTGTAATATCTAAATATAGTTATAAACATAGTAGTTAGGCATACTTGTGCTTATAAGTATGTATGAGAACATTTGGTGCATATGTTTTACTCACACAATAAAGGGCTGAAAGTCCAGAAGAAGGCGACAAGGCACAGTTAATGGACTTTTTAGTCAGTTAGGACTAATTTCAATCTGTGCCTCTGTACTCACAAGCTGGATAACTTTGTAAAACTCAGTCAAGAAACTGAACCGTCTTAAGCCACAGATCCTTATTTCATGTCATAATCATGAAACCTCATTTCGTGTCCTACCCATGGAACACTTGTGCGAATTAAATGAGATCAGGGACCATGGTGCTTGTCCTTGCTGTGAGGTTGGAGCACAGCAAAAGATGAACACTATCTGCAACTAATTTATATTATTTTTGTATGGACAAGCATAGCTGTTTATTTTCTAATTAATGGCAATTGCTTCTCTGCCTATCTCTAATTTCTGGTTAAATAATGGTTAGTCCATACTCTTTTCTTTTCAATGCTTGTTAAAATCTTCCAAAATGAATGTACTCCACAGATTATCTGAGTTCATTAAAATGATCAACACAGCAAAACCAATACAATATTGTAAAGTAATTAGCCTCCAATTAAAATAAATAAATTTATATTTTTTAAAAAAGTAGAACTCAAAAAAGAAATTTCTAAATATATTGAAATTATGAGCATTTATATAAAAGCTAATACTTTATAGCCAAATCATGTGTAGGACCTTGTTTGAGCAATAGATGCTTCAGATTTGGTTCTAGAACATTAGTATGTGTGCATACACATGTATATGCACACATGGATGTACATGTATGCACAAGTCACACACATATTACATACATCACCAATTACGTACAAAGATAAATGAAAGGGCAAAAACAAAGTCAGAATAAAAATTAAATGTTTGGTAGCAAAATCGTCAGACTTTCAGAGACTGTTTCAATGGAAGAAAGGGTATGAAACCTCAAACAATAACCTTTTTTATGTCCTTAATGTAATGTAATGAAAGTTGCTCAGTCGTGTCCAACTCTTTGCGACCCCAAGGACTATACAATCCATGGAATTCTTTGGGCCAGAACACTGGAGTGGGTAGACTTTCCCCTCTCCAGGGGATCTTTCCAACACCAGGGATCGAACCCAGGTCTCCCGCATTGCGGGCGGATTCTTTACCAGCTGAGCCACCAGGGAAGCCCTTTTATGTTCTTACATTACAGTACTGAACACGTAATCTTAGGTGACTCAATATCTCTAAATCTTGTTTTTCTCAAATATAAATTAGGAATACTAAAATCTCTTTCTCTTCTAGTTTACTGGGTTGAGTGCCAAGTTACTTCAGTCATGCCCCACTCTTTGCGAGCCTATGAACTGTAGCCCCCAGGCTCCTCTGTCCACAGGGTTCTCTAGGCCTGAATACTGGAGTGAGTTGCCATCCCCTACTCCAGGGGATCTACCCAATCCAGGGATAGAACCCCATCTCCTGCATCTCTTGCATTTGCAGATGAATAATTTGCCACTGAACCACATGGGAAGCCCTGAATTTTGGGGGGATAAATACATAACCTCTCTGAGCCGCAGTTTCTTTATATGTCAAATGAAATAAAGATTTACATACAGTGTAGGATTTTTGTGAAAATTGAGATAAATCATATTGACGTGATTTACAAGTTACAAGAAACTATATAAACTTCTATAGTTAGTCAAAATAATAGAGATATTACCATATACATTCTTATACTTTAAATATGCTTTTTTAAATTCCATCTTTAACAGCATTTTATTTATATGTGGGTATTTTTTTGAAATGTGACCTCCAAATCAAGGACTTATCATCATTCCAGCCTTTAACTATCCAACCAGCATATTCTATACAAGGTGTTGTACAAAGTTAACTAGTAATATGTGGGAAAATTCATACCTTAAAGCTAATATAATGAATATTAATACAGACTTTAAATACATGTATTTATATGAATGATTTTGTCTATCCTTAGGTATTGGATTAATTTTGTCAGTCTTTAAGAAAATAAACACATTTTCCTGTAAAAAAAAAATCAGCCTAGCCTTATTTGCAATAATAAAGTTTACCCATTCAGCTGTTATTCTAGAAACGTGCCCAATGGTGCCACTGACATTTGGATATACAGTCTGGGAGTACAACTGCAGTTCTCTCTGAAGTGTTGCTTTTACATTACTACCAACATGGTCTGTGATTGATACTTTGTGTTTAATCCAAAAGTGATCCCAGAAAATATCTTTATCCATTTCCATATGTTATTCTAAAACAGTATGTACAGTGGCTCAAGTTTTAGATTTACAATGGCTCTTTACATTTTTTTCTTCAAAATTTATTAAATGCCTGCTGCTGCTGCTGCTGCTAAGTCGCTTCAGTCGTGGCTGACTCTGTGCGTCCCCATAGATGGCAGCCCACCAGGCTCCCCCATCCCTGGGATTCTCCAGGCAAGAACACTGGAGTGGGTTGCCATTTCCTTCTCCAGTGCATGAAAGTGGAAAGTGAAAGTGAAGTCGCTCAGTCGTGTCCGACTCTTAGCGACCCCATGGACTACAGCCTACCAGGCTCCTCCGTCCATGGGATTTCCTAGGCAAGAGTACTGAAGTGGGGTGCCATTGACTTCTCCTAAATGCCTACCATATGCCTAACTTATTGCTGGAATTTTAGGAAATGTGGAGAGTGAAATTAGACCTACTCCTGTCTTTGTAGAGCTTCCAGTCAGTGTGGGAGGCGTGAGTGGAGTGCCACCAGCATTCATCAAATAATTTATTAAAAACATGGAAAATGATCAACACAAATGTGATTTGTGCTAGGAAGAATAGATGAGTTTCCTAAGCAGTAAAAATCAATTGGATTTGGTGAAAGATTTTAATTGTGAATGGATTAAAAACTAAGAATATAAACTATGAGTCCTAGTTTTTTTTTTTTTTAAGTAACTGGATGTTATAATAGAGTCTGAGATAGGAAATAGCAAAAGAGACCCAAGTTTAAGGCTGGAGGTATGGAGTAGGTAATGCTGTGATTTGGAAATGCTGGATTTAATGTGCCATTGAAATACCCAAGAGAAACCATCAAACTGGCAGTTGTCTATGATTCCAGCATTCAGAGGAAAACTCAGGTAAGGTAATATAAATGTGGGAGTCACTGATACTAAGAAGATAATCAAAGCCTTGGGCATGGATAAAATTGCTAGGAATCATATAGGTGAAGAAATAAAATAAATTAGTAAAACATTTTGAGTAGCTATAGCATGGTTATACGAATTACATTAATAGACACACACTTGCTTACCAGTACTATATCTACATTAACAACAAACCACTGAAGGTATTAACAAAGAAGAGAAGAGTAAAATGCATCGCCTGAATGTTACAATTGGTAACATAAATGTTATCCAAGTGATAAATATTTATCCAAATAATGTTGTTATTAACTTCTAACAATGACATATTCAGAGTTGGTGATTTTGACAGCTTTAAGATTGAATGATCTGGGTTGCTAAAAACAGGCTGAAGAGCATAGAAAAGTGCTGATATTGATGGTTTTGAAATTTGGATATTAACTATTAAACACATATTGAGAGGAATCTTGCAACATTTTGGTTACATCAGCCAACTTATTTCCAACCATGTTCTGAATTCCATTTTTTTCCAAACAAGTCCCTGACCCTGGCAAACCTTTAAGCTTTCATAGGGCCCAGGTACGCTTACAATTAAGCTACATTTAGCCTTTAATTGTTGATTGATAATTTCAGGTTTTTGTTAATTCCCCCACAGAATGACAGTGTTTAATAATGGCCACTCAGTTTCATTTTCATTTTGTAGTTGCTACTTTTCCTGCACATCTCAAATATCTGACATATGGTACCAGTTAAGCACTTACTTCAATTAATACAGCCATTCTAGATCAGCAATGCTGGGATTTTTAACAATTGCACTGCCATCTTGTGCTCAGTGTCAGGCAGCAAATATTTCAGCTCCAAAATATCATGCCAGTGTCTGTGTTCTGGGGTCATTCCTAGTACCAGCTAGTCCAGGTGGGTTCTCAGAGACATCGATTCTGAGACAGAGATTGATGTGGTGATGGTTTATCAGGGTGTGCTCTTGGTACCAAAGGAAGGGAAGGGATGGGAAAGAATGGAGATTGGACAGAAGAAGGTGAGTTGTGATGCAGGCTCAGTGGAGAGCTCAGCCAGCTCTACAGGGAGATTCACACTGGATTGGCCCTTCAGAATTGTGCCAAGTTGTCCTTGAATTCATCAGTTATTGAATACAATCTGTGTTGAGGGAAGTGACTTTCTTTAGCTAAAGCAATCTTAGTATGGGACTGAAAGTGGAGGACTTTCTGTGGGCAGTATTTCCAGCTTTGGGGGAAATAAGTCCTCCTTCCTGTAGGGGGAATCTTGGCTGTGCATCATAGAGTCCACAACCATATAATTCCATCAAAATAAATTGTGATTATGGCAATATGAAGATAGTTTACCTTTCAAAGTCCCAAATTTCTCACATGTTTATTTACTATTATTTTGAAGTACTCTAATTTAAGAGACTCTTTATGGTTATACATTTTCCTGGGTTGGTTCCCTCTACATCTATAAACATCAGCTATAATTAGTGTTTTTTTTTTTTTTTTAATTCAAATCTGAGACCTTATATGGAAGATACCATGAGTTCTTCTTTAAAAAGTCACTCTGACACCATATACTGAGTGTGCTTGGTCATTCAGTCGTGTCTGACAGCCCTCCAGGCTCCTCTGTGCATAGGGATTCTTCAGGCAAGAATACTGGAGTGGGTTGCCATGCCCTCCTCTGGGGATCTTCTCAATCCAGGGATGGAACCCAGGTCTCCTGCATTGCAGGCAGATTCTTTACCAGCTGAGCTACCAGGGAAGTCCCAACATATACTGAATGTTCTATGATATTTGCAGAATGGCTGTTGACTGGGTCCTGCCACAGTATGTACTAGTCAGGCTTTCTATCCATCAGTTTACTTTTACAAAGAAGTACTATATGAAAAGGTAATGGCCACATTGTAGACATTCTATGACTATTACTTTCCCTCTACCACTTCATTCATAAACACTCACAGTTTTAAAATCTTAAAATTTCTCATGATATTTTAGGGGGGAAACATCCATGAAAAACAAACCTTGTTAGGGAGCTTAAATTAGCCTTTCCAAAGTACTCTGTCAAAGCTGAGATTAAATTACCTGTGGCTCAGATGGTAAACAGTCTACCTACCAATGCACAGATCCAGGTTCGATCTCTGGGTCAGGAAGATCCCCTGGAGGAGGGTATGGCAACCCACTCCAGTATTCTTGCCTGGAAAATCCCATGGACAGAGGAGCCCAGAGGGCTACAGTCCACAGGGTTGCAAAGAGTCGGACATGACTGAGTGACTAACACGCACACAAAGTACTCTATCAAAGTTGAGATTAAGTTACTTTTAGATTACATTTATCCAAAAATATTTCTTGTCTTTTATTAGAGATAATTTCCAGGACATTGAGACTAAACTCTTCAGCACTCGCATATACTCTTGGCTCTTGTTTTGAATCTGAGAATTACATTCATGGTCTACTTGTGATCCCCATGTAAAACTGATTTTTCTAAAGTAAGATTTTATATTACTGTTAATATATGCAGATTTAAAAATTTTACATCAGATGTGGCAATAACTCTTGGTTCTCAATAGCATTTCCAGAGAGAAAAAAATGCATTGTACTTTTCTTTCACTGCAACATCTGTGATTATCTTTCTATAAGTTCATTTTCTTAGAAATGGGGAAAGTTTTCTCCTCCTCCATTGGCTTATAACTAATAGTTATTAAAATGTAGCAGAGAAGGTATACTTTTTCTATCCTCAAGTTCCTTAAAAAATTAATGTCCCTTTAGAAATTACTCTAGAAATGTTTATAGAAAACTGTTAATCTAGGGGAAAGTATGGTGGATGGATGCACATGATTGTTGCACATCAGAGATGGGGTAGTGGGTGTACATTCTGAAGTTTCATTGCACTGTGGGAAAATAATTGTCCCAAACCAAAGAATGTGCTGCCCAGAGTTCCAAATATGTCACAAGGATTGATTGTGTGGAAGTTGCAAAAGATAGATAGTTCAGCACAGTTTTCTGGGTAACATAACATTTTTATAATATTCATTAGAAGGTCCAGTCTTGAAAAATGATGCAAAACCCCTTATATACTAAGCTCTGCCATCATACAGACTCCTTTGGTAAAGCACTTGTCTATCATAAACCCATTTTGATTCCTTTGAAAGAGAATTATATTCCTGGAAACATTAATTTTTATAGCATAAATTTATGAACAGTTCTTTGAAGACCTACAAGGCATTTTAGAACTAACACCCAAAAAAGATGTTCTTTTCATTTTAGGGTACTGGAATGCAAACGCAGGAAGTCAAGAAACACCTGGAGTAACAGGCAAATTTGGCCTTGGAGTAGAGAATGAAGCAGGGCAAAGGCTAATAGAGTTTTGCCAAGACAAGGCACTGGTCATAGCAAACACCCTCTTCCAACAACACAAGAGAATACTCTACACATGGACATCACCAGATGGCCAACACCAGAATCAGATTGATTATATTCTTTGCAGCCAAAGATGGAGAAGCTCTATACAGTCAGCAAAAACAAGACCGGGAGCTGACTGGCTCAGATCATGAACTCCTTATTGCCAAATTCAGACTGAAATTGAAGAAAGTGGGGAAAACCACTAGACCATTCAGGTATGATCTAAACAAAATCTCTTATGATTATACAGTGGAAGTGAGAAATAGATTTAAGGGACTAGATCTGATAGACAGAGTGCCTGATGAACTATGGATGGAAGTTCATGACATTGTACAGGAGACAGGGAGCAAGACCATCCTCCAAAAAAAGAAATGGAAAAAAAGCAAAATGGCTGTCTGAGGAGGCCTTACAAATAGCTGTGGAAAGAAGAGAGGCAAAAAGCAAAGGAGAAAAGGAAAGATATACCCATTTGAATGCAGAGTTCCAAAGAACACCAAGGAGAGATAAGAAAGCCTTCCTCACTGATCAGTGCAAAGAAATACAGGAAAATAATAGAATGGGAAAGACTAGAGATCTCTTCAAGAAAATTAGAGATACCAAGGGAACATTTTATGCAAAGGTAGGCTCAATAAAGGACAGAAATGGTATGGACCTAACAGAAGCAGAAGATATTAAGAAGAAGTGGCAAAAATACACAGAAAAACTGTACAAAAAGATCTTCACGACCCAGATAATCATGATGGTGTGATCACTCACCTAGAGCCACACATCCTAGAATGTAAAGTCAAGTGGGCCTTAGGAAGAATCACTACAAACAAAGCTAGTGGAGGTGATGGAATTCCAGTTGAGCTATTTCAAATCCTGAAAGATGATGTTGTGAAAGTGCTGCACTCAATATGCAAGCACATTTGGAAAACTCAGCAGTGGCCTCAGGACTGGAAAAGGTCAGTTTCATTCCAGTCCCAAAGAAAGGCAATGCCAAAGAATGCTCAAACTACCACACAATTGCACTCATCTCACACGCTAGTAAAGTAATGCTCAAAATTCTCCAAGCCAGGATTCAGCAATATGTGAACGATGCACTTCCAGAAGTTCAAGATGGTTTTAGAAAAGGCAGAGGAACCAGAGATCAAATTGCCAACATCCGCTGGATCATTGAAAAAGCAGGAGAGTTCCAGAAAAAACATCCATTTCTAATTATTGACTATGCCAGAGCCTTTGACTGTGTGGATCACAATAAACTATGGAAAACTCTGAAAGAGATAGGAATACCAGACCACCTGACCTACCTCTTGAGAAATCTATATACAGGTCAGGAAGCAACAGTTAGAATTAGACATGGAACAACAGACTGGTTCCAAATAGGGAAAGGAGTATGTCAAAGCTGTGTATTGTCACCCTGCTTATTTAACTTATATGCAGAGTACATCATGAGAAATGCAGGGCTGGAGGAAGCACAAGCTGGAATCAAGATTGCTGGAAGAAATCTCAATAACCTCAAATATGCAGAGGACACCACCCTTATGGCAGAAAGTGAAGAACTAAAGAGCCTCTTGATGAAAGTGAAAGAGGAGAGTGAAAAAGTTGGCTTAAAGCTCAATATTCAGAAAATGAAGATCATGGCATCTGGTCCCATCACTTCATGGCAAATAGATGGTGAAACATTGAAAACAGTGACTGACTTTATTTTTGGGGGCTCCAAATCACTACAGATGATGACTGCAGCCATGAAATTAAAAATGCTTGCTCCTTGGAAGAAAAGCTATGAGCAATCTAGATAGCATATTAAAAAGCAGTGACATTACTTTGCCAACAAAGGTCTGTCTATGCAAGGCTATGGTTTTTCCAGTGGTCATGTATGGATATGAGAGTTGGACTGTAAAGAAAGCTGAGTCCTGAAGAATTGATGCTTTTGAACTGTGGTGTTGGAGAAGCCTCTTGAGAGTCCCTTGGACTGCAAGGAGATCCAACCAGTTCATCCTAAAGGAGATCAGTCCTGAGTGTTCATTGGAAGGACTTTTGTTGAAGCTGAAACTCCAATACTTTGGTCACCTGATGCAAAGAGCTGACTCATTTGAAAAGACTCTGATGCTGCAAATATTGAGGGCAGGAGGAGAAGGGGACGACTGCGGGTAAGATGGTTTGATGGCATCACTGACTCAATGGACATGAGTTTGGGTGAACTCCGGGAGTTGGTGATGGACAGGGAGGCATGGTGTGTTGTAGTCTATGTGGTTGCAGAGAGTCAGACACGACTGAGCAACTGAACTGAACTGATAGCATAAATCTATATGTGACATAATTCTGTGATATAAATTAGAGAAAATTATTGGGAATTTTGAGTGAAAATTGAATGAAAAGGTTATTGGGAATTCATAATATTCATAGACATATTAAAAAAAAGAATCAAGGTAAAATGTAATAACTGCTGTTATGGACTGAGTTGTGTCCCCTAAGACAATATGTTGAAGTCCTAACACTCATTATCTGGAAAAGTGACTATATTTGGATGTTGGGTCTTTGAAGTGGTAATTAGTGTAAAATAGGTAATTAAGATGGACCCTACTACAGTATAAATGGAGTCATTACAAGAGGAAGAAATCTGGACACAGATCTATACAAAAGAAAAACCATGACAGAGAGAAGATAACCATTTAAAGCTAAATAGAGAGGCCTCAGGAGAGGGCAATGGCACCCCACTCCAGTACTCTTGCCTGGAGAATCCCATGGATGGAGGAGCCTGGTAGGCTGTGGTCCATGGGGTCGCGAAGAGTCGGACACGACTGAAGCGACTTAGCAGCAGCAGCAGCAGAGAGGCCTCAGAAAAAAAATTGTTTCCAACTTTATCTTGGACTTCAGCTTCCAGAATTGTGAGATTTCTGTTATTTGAATGACTCCAGTCTGTGGTACTTAGTTATGGCAGCCCTAGCATACTAATACCCTGTTTGCAAAAATAAGAAAATTTATTGAATTTGGATTTGTGTGTTTATCTGTACTTTAGGTCCATTTATTTAGCTGAAACATTTTGTCATAATTAGAGCGAACCAATACTCATCACTAAATAAAGAAATATTTGGACTTCTTAAATATATCTGAATTAAAAAAATTTTTTGTGTGTGTTTCTTTTCTTTTTTTATTGAAGGATAATTGCTTTATAGAATTTTGTTGTTTTCTGTCAAACCTCAACATTAATCAGCCATAGGTATATACATATATCCCTCCCTCTTTTGAAACTCCCTCCCATCTCCCTCACCATCCCACTCCTCTAGGTTGATACAGAGCCCCTGTTTGGGTTTCCTGAGACTACTGCAAATTTCTGTTGGCTATCTATTTTACATATGGTAATGTAAGTTTCCATGTTACTCTTTCCATACATCTCACCCTCTCCTCCCCTCTCTCCATGTTCATAAGTCTCTTCTCTGTGTCTGTTTCTCCATTGCTGCCCTGCAAATAAGTTCTCCAGTACCATTCTTCTAGATTTCATATATGTGCATTAGAATACGATATTTATCTTTCTCTTTCTGACTCACTTAACTCTGTATAGGAGATTCTAGGTTCATCCAACCCCTTAAAACTGACTCAAATGCATTCCTTTTTATGGCTGAGTAATATTCCACTGTGTATATGTACCACAACTTCTTTATCCATTCATCTGTTGATGGACATCAAGGTTGCTTCCATGTTCTAGCTATTGTGAATAGTGCTGCGGTGAACAATGGGATACATGTATCTTTTTCAATTTTGGTTTCCCTAGGGTGTATGCTTAGGAGCGGGATTGCTAGGTCATATGGTGGTTTTATTCCTAGTTTTTAAAGGAATCTCCATACCGTCTTCCATAGTGGCTGTATCAATTTACATTCCCACCAACAGTGCGAGAGTGTTCCCTTTTCTCCACACCCTCTCCAGCATTTACTGTTTATAGACTTTTTGATGAGGGCCATTCTGACCGGTGTGAGATGATATCTCATTGTAGTTTTGATTTGCATTTCTCTAATAATGAGCAATGTTGAGCATCTTTTCATGTGTTTGTTAGCCATCTGTACATCTTCTTTGGAGAAATGTCTGTTTAGGTCTTTTTCCCACTTTTTGATTGCATTGTTTGTTTTTCTGACATTGAGTTGTATGAGCTGCTTGTATACTTTGGAAATTAATCCTTTGTCAGTTGCTTCATTTGCTATTATTTTCTCTCATTCTGAGGGTTTTCTTTTCACCTTGCTTATAGTTTACTTTGCTGTGCAAAAGCTTTTAAGTTTAATCAGACCACACTTTTTTTTACATTTGTTTTTATTTCCGTTACTCTAGGAGATGGGTCATAGAGAATCTTACTTTGATTTATGTCATCGAATATTCTGCCTAAATTTTTCTCTAAGAGTTTTATAGTTTCTGGTCTTACATTTAGGTCTTTAAACCATTCTGAGTTTATCTTTGTGTATGGTGTTAGGAAGTGTTCTAATTTCATTCTTTTACATGTAGCTGTCCAGTTTTCCCAGCTCCATTTATTGAAGAGGCTGTTTTTGCCCCATTGTATATTCTTGCCACCTTTGTCAAAAACAAGGTACCCATAGGTGCATGGGTTTATTTCTGGGCTTTTTATCTTGTTCAATTGGTCTATATTTCTGTTTTTGTGCCAGTACCATACTGTCTTGATGACTGTAGTTTGTAATATAATCTGAAGTCAGGAAGGTTGATTCCTCCAGCTCCATTCTTCTTTCTCAAGACTGCTTTTGCTTTTCAGGGAATTTTGTGTTTCCATATGAATTGTGGAATTTTTTGTTCCAGTTCTGTGAAAAATACCATTGGTAATTTGATGGGGATTGCATTGAATCTGGAGAAGGAAATGGCAACCCACTTCAGTGTTCTTGCCTGGAGAATAATGTGGACACAGGGGCCTGGTGGGCTGCTGTCCATGGGGTCACATAGAGTCGAACACGACTGAAGCGACTTAGCATGCGTGCATGCATTGGAGAAGGAAATGGCAACCCACTACAGTATTCTTGCCTGGAGAATTCCAGGGACAGAGGATCCTGGTGGGCTGCTGTCTATGGGGTAGCACAGAGTCAGGCACCACTGTAGTGACTTAGCAGCAGCAGCAGCAGCATTGAATCTGTAGATTGTATTTGGTAGTATAGTCATTTTCACAATATTGATTTTTCCTACCAAGAAACATGGAATATCTCTTCATCTGTTTATGTTGTCTTTGATTTCTTTCATTAGTGTCTTATAATTTTCTGTGTACAGTCCTTTTGTCTCCTTACATAAGTTTATTCCTAGATATTTAATTCTTTTTGTTCCATTGGTGAATGGGATTGATTCCTTAATTTCTCTTTCTGATTTTTCATTGCTAGTATATAGAAATGCAAACAATTTCTGTGTATCGATTTTGTATCCTGCAACTTGGCTAAATTCACTGATTTACTAGAGCTCTAGTAATTTTCTGATACTAACTTTAGGATTTTCTATGTACAGTATCATGTCATCTGCAAACAGTGAGAGTTTTACTTCTTTTTTGATCTGGATTCCTTTTATTTCTTTTTCTTCTCTGATTGCTGTAGCTAGGACTTACAAAACTATGTTGAATAACAGTGGTGAAAGTGGATATCCTTGTTATGTTCCTGATCTTAGAGAGAATGTTTTCAGTTTTTACCATTGAGGATAATGTTTGTTTAGGCTTATCATATATGGCCTTTACTGTGTTGAGGTAGGTTCCTTCTATGACCATTTTTTTGAAGAGTTTTAATCACAAAGCGGTGCTGAATTTTGTCAAAGGTTTTTTTCTGCATCTATTGAGATTATCATATGATTTTTATCTTTCAGTTTGTTAATGTGGTGTATCACATTGATTGATTTGCATGTATTGAAGAATCCTTGCATTCCAGGGAATAAACCCAACTTGATCATGGTATTTGAGCTTTTTGATGTGTTGCTAAATTCTGTTTGCTAAAATTTTGTTGAGGATTTTTGCATCTATGTTCATCAGTGATATTGGCCTGTAGTTTTCTTTTTTGTGTGTTGTCTTTGTCTGGTTTTGATATCAGGGTGATGATGGCCCCATAGAATGAGTTTGGAAGTGTTTCTTCCTCTGCAATTTTTTAAAAGAGTTTTAGAAGGATAGGCATTAGCTCTTCTCTTCTCTAAATGTTTGATAGAATTCTCCTGTGAAACCATCTGGTCCTGGGCTTTTGTTTTTTGGGAAACTTTTGATCATAGTTTCAGTTTCAGTGCTTGTAATTGGGTTGTTTATAATTTCTATTTCTTCTTGGTTCAGTCTTGGAAGATTGAACTTTTCTAAGAATCTGTCCATTTCTTCCAGGTTATCCATTTTATTGCCATATAGTTGTTCATAATAGTCTCTTATAATCCTTTCTATTTCTGCCTTGTCTGTTGTAATCTCTCCTTTTTCATTTCTAATTTTATTAATTTGATTCTTCTCTCTTTTTTCTTGATGAGTCTGGCTAAAGGTTTGTCAATTTTGTTTATCTTCTCAAAGAACCAGCTTTTAGTTTTTATTAATCTTTACTATTGTTTCTTTCATTTCTTTTTGATTTATTTCTGCTCAGATCTTTATGATTTCTTTCCTTCTACTACTTTTGGGTTGTTTTTGGTTCTTTTTCCAGTTGTTTTAGGTGTAAAGTTAGGTTGTTTATTTGATGTTTTTCTTGTTTCTTGAGTTAGGACTATATTGCTATAAACTTCTCTCTTAGAACTGCTTTAGCTGCATCCCATAGGTTTTGAGTTGTCGTGTTTTCATTGACATTTGTTTCTTGAAATTTTCTGATTTTCCTTTTGATTTCTTCAGTAACCTGTTGGCTATTTAGAAACATGTTGTTTAATCTCCATGTATTTGTGTTTCTTACAGTTTTTTTCTTGTGATTGTTATCTACTCTCATAGCATTGTTGCTGGAGATTTTACTGAGGTTTGATTTGTGAGCCAAGATGTGGTCATTCCTGGAGAATGTTCTATGTGTACTTGAGAAGCAGGTGTATTCTTCTGCATTTGCATGGAATGTCCTGAAGATATCAAGGAAATCTGTCTCATCTAAAGTATCATTAAAGACTTGTGTTTCCTTATTAATTTTCTGTTTTGATGTTCGTCCATGGGTGTGAGTAGGGTGTTAAAGTCTCCTACTATTATTGTGTTGCTGTCAATCTCTCCTTTTATGTCTTTTAGCGTTTGTCTTATGTATTGAGGTACTCCTTTGTTGGGTGCATAGATATTTACAGCTGTTACATCTTCCTCTTGAAGTGATCCCTTGATCATTATGTAGTGTCCTTCCTTATCTCTTGTAATTTTTATTTTAAGGTCTATTTTGTCTGATATGAGGGTTGCTGCTCCAGCTTTCTTTTGCTTCCAATTTGCATGGAATATATTTTTCCATCCTCTCACTTTTAGTCTATACGTGTGTTTAGGTCTGAAGTGGGTTTCTTGTAGGCAGCACATATATGGGGCTTGTTTCTGTATCCATTCAGCCAGTCTGTGTCTTTTGGTTGGAGCATTTAATCCATTTACATTTAAAGTAATTATTGATATATATATTTCTCTTGCCATTTTCTTAATTGTTTGGGGTTGATTTTGTAGATCTTTATTCTTCTCTTTGTATTCTTGACTATATAAAAGTCCCTTTAACATTTTTCGCAAAACTGGTTTGAAGGCACTGAATTCTCTTAATTTTTGCTTGTCTGAAAAGGTTTTTATTTCTCCATCAATTTTGGATGAGATCCTTGCTGGGTACAGTAATCTTGGTTTAGATATTTCCCTTTCATTACTTCAAATATATCCTGCCAATCCCTTCTGGCCTGCAGAGTTTCTGTTGAAAGATCAGCTATTAAGCATATGGGGTTTCCCTTGTATGTTACTTGTTGCTTCTCCCGTGCTGCTTTTAATATTTTTTTCTTTGTGTTTAGTCTTTGTTAGTTTGATTAGTATGTGTCTTGGCATGTTTCTCCTTGAGTTTATCCTGTATGGGACTCTTTGTGCCTCTTGGACTTGACCGACTATTTCCTTTTCCAGGTTGACAAAATTTTCAAGTATAATCTCTTCAAAAATTTTCTCATACCCTGTCTTCTCTTCTTCTGGGATCCCTATAATTTGAATGTTGGTGCATTGACATTGTCCCAGAGGTCTCTGAGACTATCCTCAGTTCTTTTCCTTCCTTTTACTTTATTCTGCTCTTCAGAAGTTATTTCCACCATTTTACCTTTCAGCTCACTGATTTGTTCTTCTGCTTCAGATATTCTGTTATTGATTCCTTCTAGAGTATTTTTAATTTCAGTAATTGTGTTTTTTGTCTCTGTGTGTTTATTCTTTAATTCTTCTAGGTCTTTGTTAATTGATTTCTGCATTTTCTCCATTTTGTTTTCAAGGTTTTGATCATCTTTGCTATCATTATTCTGAATTATTTTTCAGGTAGTTTGCCTATTTCCTCTTCATTTATTTGGACTTCTGTGTTTCTAGTTTGTCCCTTCATTTTTGTAGTGTTTCTCTGCCTTTTCATTATTATTTTTTTAAAACTTATTGTGTTTGAGATCTCCTTTTCCCAGGCTTCAAGGTGGAATTTTTTCTTCCTTTTGGTTTCTGCCCTCCTAAGGTTGGTTCCTCCAGTACTCTTGCCTGGAAAATCCCATGGATGGAGGAGCCTGGTAGGCTGCAGTACATGGGGTCGCTAAGAGTCGAACACGACTGAGTGACTTCACTTTCACGCATTGGGGAAGGAATTGGCAACCCACTCCACTGTTTTTGCCTGGAGAATCCCAGGGACAGGGGAGCCTGGTGGGCTGCCGTCTATGGGGTCGCACAGAGTCAGACAAGACTGAAGTGACTTAGCAGCAGCAGCAAGGTTGGTTCGGTGGTTTGTGTAAGCTTTGTATAGGGTGAGATTTGTGCTGAGTTTTTGTTTGTTTGTCTGTTTGTTTTTCCTCTGATGGGAAAGACTGAGTGAGGTGGTAATCCTGTCTACTGATGATTGGGTTTGTATTTTTGTTTAGTTGTTTAGATGAGGGGTCCTGCATAGAGTACTATTGGTCCTTGGATGATGCTGAGTCTTGTATTCAAATGGGTTCCTTTGTTTGTGTTCTCACTATTTGATACTCCCTAGGATTAGTTCTCTGGTAGTCTAGGGTCTTGGAGTCAGTGTTTCTACTCCAAAGGCTCAGGGCTTATCTCTGGTCAGGAACAAAGATTCCAGAAGTGGGTTTTTTTTTTTTTTTTATGGCATTAAGTGAGATTAAAACAAATATCCAAAAATGAGAAATCAAAGATGAACTCCAGACAAATGGCAGTTACAAAATCAGCAAATAATAATTAAAATAATGGAATATACACATATACATATACATTCATGAGCAAAGTCAAAACAGTCCAACAAAAATAAAGTACAGTAGCTTGGCCTGGTGAATAAAGGAAATCAGAAATTATATTTATCAGTTAAGAACAAAACTAAAGCACAAACTGGAAAACAAAGCTAATGCAAGGTGCCAAGTGGGGAATAAAGCAGTGAAAACAAAACTAACAAATATATTGAGAGGAAAGGAAAGAAAGAAAGAATAGATATGCAAAGTTAAATAAAGGTAGATGAAGAAGATTGATATACATTTAAGATTAACTACAAGGGGAAAAGAACAGTAGGAAGGCAAACAAAGGAATAAATGTAGAAAAAATATAATAGATTTTTAAAAATTAAAATTATAAAAAAGAGAAAAGAAAAAAAACAGAAGAAAGAAAAAAAAAAAGGGAAAAAAGGAAAACTTCACAGAACTGCTAAAGCCCAATGTAGAGGCAGAAGTTTATAACAACAATAAAAAGTGTGACTGAATATACACATATACCTATACACCCATAAGCAAAATCAAAACAGTCCAACAAAAATAAAGTACAATAGACTGGCCTGGCAAACAAAGGAAACCAAAAATTATATCTACCAGAACAAAACTAACTAAAGCAAAAACTGGAAAACAAAACTAAAGCAAGGTGCCAATTGGGGAATAAAGCAATGAAAATAAAATTAACAAACATGTTGAGAGGAAAGGAAAGAAAGATAGAATAGATATGCAAAGTTAAATAGAGGTAGATGAAGAAGATTTACATACACTAAAGATTGACTGCAAGGGGAAAATAACAGTAGGAAAAGCAAACAAATAAATAAATGTAGAGAAAATAATAATAGGTTAAAAATTAAAAATTAAAATTAGAAAAAGAGAAAAGAACAATTAAAAAAAAAAAAAGGAAAACTCTACAGAACTGCAGAAGCTCAATGTAGAGGCAGAGGTTTATAACAACAATAACAAATGTGACTGAGGAAAAAAAAAGTTCAAAAGCTTAATTCGATTTCATAGTGCCAATAAAATCAACTACTACAATGGCGGGGCGGGGTGGGGGAGGTGGCAAAGGAAAAAAAAAGTAACAAAATCCAAAAGAATCTACAGAAAAGTCAAAACATAAGAAAAATAGTTTTTCTTGAGTCGCTGCTTCAGAGTCCTTTCCCTCGCTGAGAGTCACAGTCCCCCTCACCTCCCTAGGATGCCCTCAAGCACTTGCTGATCTCTGGACCTGCTCTGGGGGGAGCTCAGATTCTAATCTGGTCCTACCCTCTGTGTTCTTGCCTCCAATGTCCACAGCTATCAGAACCAGTGCGTTTTCTTTTTGGGGAGCTCTCAATGACCTTTTTTATATTCTGTAAAATAGAATATAACAGAGTTTGCCTAGTTGATCGTGTGGATTTAATCTGCAGCTTGTACAGATGGTGGGAAGGTTTTGGGTCTTCTTCCTTAGCCACACTGCCCCTGGGTTTCAACTGTGGTTTTATTTCCACCTCCACATGTGGTTCGTCCACTGGGGTTTGCTCCTGAGGCTGCCCTGGAGGACTTGGGTTTGCCCCTGTGAGGGCCAGTTGTGGAGGTGCATCGGCTTGGGTCACAGGGCTTCTGGCAGCATCCAGTACTCAGGGGAGTTTGTGGCAAGGGAAGCAGGAAATATAGTTCTTTAGAAGAGTATAGGAACCAGTATTGGCCAATATGCTCCAGTATTCTTGCCTGGAGAACCCCATCCCTGACAGAGGAGCCTGGCAGGCCACAGTCTACAGGGTCACAAAGAGTCAAACACTACTCACTGTGTGCTTAGATGCAAGACTTTTGCTTGACTGTGGCAGCTCTGCCCCAGTGAGTGCTGAGTGTGAAGGTAGCACAGCTGCTTGGCTTGTGGGGACCCTGGCTGCACCAAGTGTGCAGGGCCACAGATTGCCTCTGCCACAGGAGTTATGGCCCTATCAGATTTTTAAGCCTCTTGTAGCTGGTGATCAGAAAGCCTCTTTGGCCAGTCTTTCTCCATAGTTCTGCCCATCCAGGCACTTAGAGTGCTCCCTTGCCTGGAGTCCTTCTCTGTTGTTCAGCATGTCAGGCACATAGAGGGCCCCCTCCCCCTCCCCCCCAGCCCCCGGCTGGGGGCCTACTCTGTAGATCAGTGCATCAGGCACTTAAAGGGGAACCCTGGGTGGGGTCCTACTCTGTAGTTCAGTGTGTCAGGAGTTTGATGGGCCAGCCTCTCTATTGTCCAGCTGCTGATGCTGGCGCCTGGGGAGAGAGAGGCTATGGTGATGGCTTCACCCTTTATGTATGACTCAGCAGTACTGCCTTGCTTCCATGGCTGCCTGGCTTTCCTTAACTGGCATTTCCCACCACGATCTCCTCCCTCACATCCCATTGATCTGTCTCGTCTCAGTCAACAGCAGCCCCTGCACTGGGATTGCTCCACAATCCCTAAAATCCAGCTCCCAGCTGCTGTGCCTTCCAGGGGACCTGTGTCCCTGTCTGGGGTAGGTATGGCTGCGGCAAGGACTGTCTGATTCTCATTCCATTTAGGCTGCCACAGATCAGCTGTTTCACTCTTGGCCTTAAATGTTTCTCCTCTGACTCAGACAGTTGCCCCAATGTGGGGATCAGATCCCTGTTTCAGTTCCTCCACCGGCCGAGGGCAGGTCCAGTCCTACTAACACTCCTGTTTTTCCCCCTAGTTCCTTTGTCCTACCGAGTTTTGGGTGGTTCTATATATTCTTTCCCACTGGTCAGGTACTCCTGTCTGCTCTCAGCTGGTGTTCTGCATGCACTTCTGTGGCTGAAGGCATCTTCCTGATGTATCCATGGAGAGAGATGTATTCCACGTCCACCTACTCCTCTGCCATCTTGTTCTCTCCCCAAATATATCTGAATTTTTAAAAAATCTTACATGTTACCCAAGGAAGGTGAGGCAGTCAATGATTATTTCTGATAAAGAAGGTTTTAAAACAATATGTTGTTGATTGAGTGAAGGTTAAACAAAAGAACAATTCATATTTTTCTATTGTCTTCCCTGATATCTACATTAGCTAATTTTAATCCCAAGTTTTAATGTAACTGACAGTTATGTGGACTGGGATATCAAAATTAAATGTGCAGAATCCCAAGGTAGAAATTTTGTAAAGCAAACCACTTTTGTAAAAGTGCAACTGACATTAATAAATTAAATCTCAAGATATTGCCATGATCATTTATAAATTATTTTTTCTCTATGGAAACTTTTGTGTAATCTTAGCATATATTATCTCACAAGACGTAATTAAAGGTTGTGTGTGCCACAACTAAATCCCAGATGCCATAACTAAGGCCCAGAGCAGCCAAATGAATAATATGTGCATGCTCAGTGGCTCAGTCACGTTCAACTCTTTGTGACCCTATGGACTGTAGCTCACCAGGTTCCTCTGTCCATGGGATCTCTCAGGCAAGAATACTGGAGTGAGTTGTCATTTCCTTCCCTAGCGGATCTTCTTGACTCAGCGATTAAACTTGCATCTCCTGTGTCTCCTTTATTGGCAGGCAGATTTTTACCACTGAGCCAACTCAAAGCCAATAAATAAATAATAAAGATTCAAAGAGTAGATCTAAAGTGGAATAATTCAATTTAAACAGTAATTTTGCTATTGTAGTACCACAGTTAACGGTTTTCTTTGCAGATTTTCACAGTACTCCATTAAACTGGGTAAATATATTCCCACAAAATGTATATGTTGAAGCCATATCCCCAGTGTGACTATATATGGAGGTAGGGTTTGTATTAAAGATGATTAAGGTTAAATGAAGTTACTGGAGTGGGGCCCTAATCCAATAGGCCTAATATCTTTATAGGAAGAGGAAGAAACATCATCAGTACACCTGCATAGAGAAGAGGCCATGTGAGGACGCAGTGAGAGGGCAAGCTGTCTGCAAGTGAAGGAGAGAGGCCTTAGGAGAAACCAATCCTGCAGACACCTTGATCTTGTACATCTAGCCTTCAGAACTGTGAGAAAGTAAATTTCTGTTGTCTAAGCCATCCAGTATGTGGTTTTATATGGCAACCCTGGCAAATGAATAATGTCTTAGAAACCTGTTGAGAACATACTAATAAGAGAGAATTGTTATAATTCCTAAAAAGAATGAGTTTTCAACATTACATTTTGGTTTCATACTTGATAGAAAGATAATGGTCTGTGCTCATGTAGAAAAATACAGAATAAGGCCTATTTTATATATGTACATTTTACATCAAAATGCCTTTTCACATTCTTGACAACAAAGGACCTTTGCCAACAAAGGTCCGTCTAGTCAAAGCTATGGTTTTTCCAGCAGTCATGTATGGAGGTGAGAGTTGGACTATAAAGAAAGTTGAGCACCAAAGAACTGATGCTTTTGAACTGTGGTGTTGGAGAAGACTCTTGAGAGTCCCTTGGACTGCAAGGAGGTCCAACCAGTCCATCCTAAAGGAAATTAGTTCTGAATATTCACTGGAAGGACTGATGCTGAAGCTGAAACTCCAATACTTTGGCCACCTAATACAAAGAACTGATTTATTGGAAAAGACCCTGATTCTGGTAAAGATTGAAGGCAGGACGAGAAGGGGATGACAGAGGATGAGATGGTTGGATGGCCTCACACTTGATGGACGTGAGTTTGAGTAAGCTCCTGGAGTTAATGATGGACAGGGAAGCCTGGCGTGCTGCAGTCCATGGGGTCTCAAAGAGTTGGACATCACTGAGCGACTGAACTAAACTTGAAGTTAACATGCAGTGGCTCATTTATATTCACATTTTTCTTCTCAGAATTATCACATGTATTTGAGGAAAGGAAAAGTCAGAAGTGAAATTTTCGAAAGACAGTGTCTTGTAACAAAAAATTAACATCCATTAAATAGGGTAAGAAAAAAATCTGACAAAATGTAATGATATCATTTATATGTCCACCAATTGCATATATAGTAAGCATTAAAAATGTGTGCCATAATTTTTTTAAGTAACTTCTAAAATCTTTCAAGTTCAGTTGATTTCTGAGTATGAACTTCACATTCACATTATTTTGATGCAAAGTGATTTTTTTTCATTAAATGTTTATAGGTATGTTCCATGATAGTTTAACATAGGTAAATAAACAACCATAATAGTTCTTGTATCTTTATAAAAAGAGGAAAAAAGAGGGTATTTATATTTTCTAATAATACTGTGGCTCTGGCTTAGTATTTAATTTTTCCAGGAGTGTGTGTTTACGTATTAAACGCTTGCTGCAAGACATATATTTCCTAATCATGATAACACACATGCTTAGAATGAAAATATACATGGAGAAAAGAGACACAAGTGTTTTGGTTTGCACCCCAGGTGATTCAATTTTATTTCAGCAGAAATTATAGAGAAAGTGTAAGAATGGTGATAAATATCAGAGTACAGAATGTCACCATGATGTTATCTGGCATGTTGAAAAAACAGAGCAATACACTTAAGTATCATTTGACAAGAAAACATTCAAGAATGTTTCATCTCTTGATTCCATTCAGACTAAAAGTAGATTCAAACCAATTATGAAAAACATCATCTAGTGTAATACAAGGAATTATTTTATCCATTGTGGATCCAATGGATATATTATATCCATTGTGATAGACATGAGATTTCTGAACGTTTACAAATTCAACAAGAGGTTACCAAAACCCGCAAAGTCTTCTTTCAGAACACTGATATTTCTCAGTGCCTGCTGTGGACTGCAAGTGGCCAGAGACACTTACTCAGTGTCACTGTAGTGTCTGTTCCTTTTAATTTGCTCTTCCACTGTGAGTTGTTCAGACTGGACTTCCACTCTGGGAAACGGAGGCTTGGCTGTAAATTCACAGCTCGGAGCATCAAGATCTGTGACGTGTGCTGCTCCTATTGTTTGCCCATGCCAATGTTTGATGTCCTTCCCCAGTTCTCTTAAATACAAACATGGCATATTTTTAATATGATCTACAGAATCTATTAAATTATGCGTAAAAATGTTCTCATTCCTTTTGGAAAAAGCAGCAATTTTCACCGTGTTCGAAAAGAAGAAATGTAGGTTTTTATTATTGGAGTGGTTTCCTTTGATGTTTAAAATGTTTGTCTCAGAAGAGGGCATTGAACTTTTCCCATCACCGAGGCCTGACCTGGAGACAGACTGCACAGGACTGCCAGCAGTAGCTCCGTCAGTCTGTTTATCTAGAGTCATAGGCAGCACGTTTCTTGAGTCAGTCTTTTCAGATTCAAATATACCAAGTAACTCCGAGAGTTTAGAAGCATTTTCTAAGTTTTCAATTTGATATTCATTTGCAGTGTAGTACACTTCACTTGACAGTGGCAATAGATTAGGAAATTCTAAAACAGATGTCTTCTGCCTGCAATTATTCAGATATGACGCTGCTACATAATTGTTATTATTATTCTTGTTCAAATTCTCTTTACTATTTTCTGGTACCACCTCATCATCAGTGTTAGTAACCTGTAAAACTTCTGCACCATCAGGTTCATTAGCTTTTTCATTTTTCTCTTTCTCAGCACTCTGCACAACCGCATTATTGTTGTCATTAAGATCCATTTCACTTTTCCTCTTCTTCTTCGTGTCTTCAGCCTCATTCACCTTATCTTGTACATCCTTATTTCCTTCCTTCTTCTCTCTTCTTGCTTCATATGCTTCCATTTCTTTGATTCCTGTAACATCTTCTTTCTGACACATGTGGATGGACTGCAGGCATGGCTGCAGGAAAGAAATGTTATCTCGTTCTTGTCCTTTGTTTTCCACAGTTTTCATGTGTTCTATCAGTGATCCACTTTTAAATTCAGCAGATGTAGGGGTTGTCATTTCCGGTGGCCATTTAGGTTTACTCATTTTGAGTTCTTCCTCAAGGGGGAAGGTTTTCTTAGGTATCTCCCTGGAAGGAGGCCAAATGATTTTTAATTTTCCCCTCTTTCCACATTTTTTCAAACCATCCCTTTGCCCTTCACTGTTATCAGCATCTAAATGTTTATTAAGTTCTCCAAGCATGCGGGTATTTTCCACATTGTTTTTACACATATTTGGGTCTTCATTAGGAGTAAAGTCAACTGAGCTGCTTTGATTTTTGCACTTCCATCGATCTTTATGCTGTTTGTGTCCAAAACCTTCATCGTAATTTCCTTTTGATTTGAAAAGTTGTTTAAAGTGAGGTTTACAATATATTTGTCCATGAAGTGAGGCATAATTTCCCAAACTGTCAAAAAGAAAAAACATTTTTAAACATTTTATATATACACTGCAAATTCTTACAGCGTTAGGGAATTGATTATTTCAAGCAATGAATCAGAGATTGAGTACAATTAACTTACTGGCAATAGGAATGTGCCTATTAATTGAACATTTCTGTTAGATAATATTCACCACTAATGCCCTCTATAATACTCGTCTTGCAGTAGTCAGAATTTCGTGCTGTATGTCAGGTACCGGTACAAAAGGTGCTATAGTGTAATGCATATGTAGTTATAGATGATGTAAAATGGTAGGACTAAATCTTTGCTAACTCCGAGAATTGTGAGGGGCTGCAGTTTTCAGCAAATCCTGAATAGCATAAAAAATTAACTATTTGAACTTCCTAGTTAAGTGGACTTTGAATGAATGAATTGGAAAGCTTGTCTATGCAATTTTTTATCTTGTCTCTTTGGAAATATTAACAAATAGAAATGCCTGTTAAAATTAACATCAAATTTAGTCAAAGGCAGCAGCATAATTTTTTAACATTTCTGAATCACTACATAAAAATGGAGAGAAAAACTAAAAACCCAAGGATAAAATTACAACAAAACTAAGTGACAAGGTATCCTCATCAACCTCAAAATATAAGGAGGGAAGGACAAACCAATATCAGCTACAAGACTAGCATAATAGTCGCATGTGTGTGGATGACAACAGAGGGAGAAAGGAAGGTGTCTGATGGACCTGAAAATATGAGACTACAAAATAATCAATATTTCCTGCAAAGTATCACATGCCAATCGGAGAGCAGCAGCTCAAATTGGGAGAGGTTTTGGCATTTCAATAGCCAATGAGAGTGCAAAAGTCCTGTGGCAGGAAAGTCTGAAGAGGCTGGAGAAATTAAACTCAAAACTGACCCACTGGGATTGTTTAGATCCTACACTGTGAAAAATAAACATGGGAGTGGAATCAAAAGGGAGGCAAACAATGATGACAGAAATCAAAAGGTCCCAGTCAACATGAGGGAGAGAATTCAAGACAGGAAATCCCAGGAATCAAGGCACCACAGTTTTTTGAACAGTATAAGAAAATTAGAAAAGGTAGCCCTGTGAAGTTGGGAAAACCATCCTGAATTTTGCTTCCTTCCAAGATTTGTGTAAATTAACACCATATAAAACTAAGCAACAGCAAAGTATCAAGGCCAAATAGTATATAAAGTTATTATGAGAAGTGAAAGAATAAGGAGCATTATCACTGTAGGCAACGAAAACATGGTAGAAAAACATGTTATTGAAATATCAAACTTTTAACCTACTATTTCAAAATGACCTAAAAGACATTAAGAAAATGATAAAAGACCCAAAAGAACAGCATGAATTGTAATTAGAAAAAGTAATAAAGAAGGTGTCAGGTATCAAGAAGAAAACAGAAAAGGAAAAAGTCAAACATGTCAGCAATAAAAACCAAACTAAAAGAAAAACAAGAGCAAATCAATAGGAAACGTCTTAAGAAAAATATGGCTTTCCTGGTGGCTCAGATGGTAAATAACCTGCCTTCAGTGTGGGACACCTGGTTTCAGTCCTTGGGTTGGAAAGATCCCTTGGAGAAGGGAATGGCAGCCCACTCCAGTATTCTTGCCTGGAGAATTCCATGGACAGAGGAGCCAGGTAGGCTACAGCTCATGGGGTCACAAAGAGTCGGACACGACTGAGTGACTAACACTTTCACTAAAGAAAAATAGGAAAATGAAAAGATACAAAATTTATAATCATAAATGAAAAATATATAATAGGAGTTCCTGAATGAGAAAATAAAATTATGAAACAAGTTAAATACTAAAAAGCTATAATTTAAAGAGCATTTCCCAATATAAAAAAGAATGAAATTACATACTGAAAGATCACAAATTATTATCAGTATGTAAGAACTAAAGGAATAAACTTTCCATGAGCCTTTTCTAAGGAATCTACTTGAAAATAAGCTTGAGCAACCATAATAACTAAGGAAATGTCAACATAAGGATTGTGGGTTAGATTAAATACATTGTTATATATTAACTGAGATGAAATGAGGGTATAGAGGGAGGTACTATAACATGTAACAGCTATATATGATGACACCAAAGACTCAGTACACTTTTAACAAAATGGGGTGTGAGTGATCAGCGGAGCAAATACAATTTTTAATGCTTTGATAATCAAATTAGTGGTGCTGATAGCTTTGTTTTTCTAAAACTGTTGTTCAAATGAATATGGGATAGTCTAACTCTGTTATCTCCTTTGTCTTTGAGAACCAGAAGCCCTGAAGTAGAAGAAGATACAGCTGTAACGGAGAAGAGGCTAAGCAAAAGCTATGAAATTCTGAATTCAATTTGGAAACATCCCTATGAATTCCTATTTTTTTCTGTATATATAAATATTTACTAGATCTTAACACTTAAAAGCTTAGAAATAGTGATCAACTCAGTAGAAAGAGGGTCAAGATTATAGTCTTGAAATATTTCACATTCTCACTAGAAGAAACCAAGGCTTAGAGAAATGACTGATTCTGCACCTGGGCCAGTAAATGTATAAGATGAGCATGGGACATCTAGTCCTATCAGATAAAGAGGAGGTTATCACAGACAACTTGGGTTCTGTCAAAAGGACTCAGGAGACAGCTTGAAGTGGCTTCCACTGGCCAGGTATAGAGTAACTGGAGTTTCAGTAATGATGATAATTGTTTGTGTAAACATGTGTAAATCTGTAAGTTTATAAAGACATTAAAATATCTTAAAAGTGGTTATCTCTAGGAGATAAGAAACTATTATATGAAATTGTTAAATAAAAAATTGATACATTGACAAAACTGATGAATAAAGGGAAAGAATTGTAGACTTATTCTGCCTTTTTTTAAATTAACTGTATCACCGTGTAACCAAATACCAAATACAGGGAAGCATCTTCTGTGAAAGTATTCTAATAATAAAAAATAAAGAACAAAATTTGAGTATCGGCATTTTGCAGACATCATTGAATGGATAGAGGTATTACAAGCTTCAATATCTGCTATGTCACAAAATGAAAGAAAAGCTGACATAATGTATTAAGTATACTCTTGTCAATACTCCCTATGTTCTTCCAAAAGGAATCAAATCTTATTTTAAACTAGAATTAATCTAGAACCTGGATTCACCTGACAGTTTTTGAAAATACAGAGGATAAAGGAGCATATGAACTGCAGTATGAGTGTGTAATCAGCAATTCCAGACTGTGCAAAACTGCACAGGTCAAATGTCCTGGGTCTTTCACAAGTAAGCAATAAGGAATGAAAGGAATGGATGGAAAGCCTAGAGATTATTTTTAAAAAAGACTTGAAAGACTTGAGAGAGTTTTTTAAAAAAGGATAAAACCAGAGTACAGAATTTAAGAAAGCACATTTGGGTAAATAAAACTATAAAATGCAAGGAAACAATTACTATAAAGGATGATATTTAGTCATAGGCAAGAGACTGGTTATGTTTGCAAAGGGCAAAGGGAGGAAGGAGCTTCTGGAATGGCTAACAATATTGTATTTCTTGATCTTGATAGTGTTTATGAAGTGTTCACTTTATAATTTAGTGAGCCACATATTTGCTTTGCTTGGTTTTCTGTATCTGTGGGTGTTATACGTGTTGTACTGTGTTTAATTGCTCAGTTGTGTCTGATTCTTTCTGAGCCCAAGAACTGTAGCCTACTAGGTTACCCTACTCCATGGGGGTTCCCCAGCAAGAATAGTGGAGTGGGTTGCCATGCCCTCTCCAGGGGATCTTCCCAACCCAAGGATTGAACCCAGGTCTCCCGCATTGCAGACAGATTCTTTACCATCTGAGCCACTAGGGAAGCCTGGGTTTTATATAATGTTTTTTAAAAATAGCAGTCATTGAATAAATATTTTTGAGTCCTTATTGTATATTTGGGTTTACTTGGTACTGACAAGACAAACATTAACACATTTCCTATAGCCAGGGACAATTACACTAGACTGTGTTAGAATGGAGCGAGCACAGGAGATGCTGTGATCCATATACAGGGGTAAAAGCAGGTCACTTCAAAGACATAAAGTCTCAGTTGAGGTCTGAGGAATGATATGGGGGTGAGGCATGGGAAAACTCCTCCAAGGAGCAGCAACAACATTTGGAATCAGCTAGATGAGCGAGGAAAAAAAAATGACTTCGAGGAACTGAAATTCAGTCTTCATGAAAAGCAACAGGCAACAGGAGGAAGGGGTGCTGGGAGATGAGAAGGGACAAGATATTGAATCGCTTTTTAATTCATATTTATATGTTAATTTTGGGAATAGAGGAAGCCATTATATGTTTAAAACTGGGAAGTGATCCCAGATTTGCATTTTTAGAAAGATCATTCTTCTTACGCAATGGAGCATGGCATTGGGAACGGTCGGTGGTAGTGAGAGTTATTTCTCTTATCTATGTGATCTTCATGCTTGGACTAAAGGGCCCCTTCTGAATTTTATTAAGAAAGCAAAATGTCAAAAGGAAAAAGGTAACAGCCATTCCGAGCAACACAGAAAATGACCACATTTCCATTTGTTGTTTTAAGTGATGGAAACAGGATTTGGAAAAACTGACATTTTTGAAGAGACATGATGTAAGTATACTGCAAGCTCTTTGACTATTTGTGCCCCAGGCCACAAAACAGTTTTACCTCAGTTTACTGTTGCAATGGTGGCAGCGGAAACAGGATTTATGAAAACTCTGCCTGTCTGCTACTAGGCACTCCATTGGATAAACCGTCTTTTGACAAAGTATGCATATTTCCTTGTCTTGGAGTTGCAGTTTCTAAAAATAAAAATGTATAAGAGCTTATGTAATACTGTTTTCAGTCACATTGTAAAAACAAAACAAACAGCAACAGCATATTAACTGGCCATGCAGTTAGTGTAGAAAGTTCTAACACTACTGGTCTCGATGTTCCTTCTCTGGATGTGGGGCATCTACCATTAGGCATAAGGTTCTGGTACAATCAACCTTATTCTGGTTTCTCTACTATTTATACATGGGACAAGTTAATTTTTATTATTTTAGGAAATATACATGAGTAAAATGTGTTCACTAACTTTAATACACTGAAAAGGATATATAGGAAAATCGGCCACGAGGAGACCTCCTGAGACCACTTATCATTCTAAATGACTGAACTTTCTATGTATATAAAAGTTTATACCTAACTTGGTCTAAAGTTTTAGTCTTTAAAGTATTCTGTAGAGATTTTTCTAAAATATATCCATATATCTTTTCAGCTGATATTTTATTTGTTTAGGTATTTTCTTGATGACTTAGTGTTGACTCTGTGACACTAATTCTTAACAATAAGACGAGACTCCTAAATACACTGAACTATTCAGAGCCATTTGTCCTCAGTCTAAATAGCTTAAGATTTCAGGGCTTTGGGGATTCTTATCTCTGCCTCTTATGATTTCCCTACCTCCACCAAAATTACATGTGAATGCCAGTTCCTATAAGTAGTTATATTACCAAGTGTTTGCATAGTTATATTACCAATGTTTGCCTAGTGGTTCAAAACTGACACAACTTTTGCCAGAGTATTGTTTTGATTCTCACAACTCATCTGTAAGAATAAGCTTTTGTAGTAGTTTTATATATGAGCATATATGTGCATTGTTTTTTATATAAATAAATATTATATACACACACTTTAATGTTTTGATGCTCAATTTGGGCTACTAAGAAATCTCCTTTATTTATTTTGCTCTAATAGGAGACACACTTCTATATTTAACACCAGTTTCCTTGTATTTTTTATGTCTTTAGTTAACAGAAACTCAGCATTTGAAATTAGACAGCTTTGCTTAATTATGCCAGAAGCCAGTACATTAAGAAATCATATTAACCTGATAAAGTAGACACATATGTTGCAAATATGATAAGGGCAGAATTATTAGTTTCAGCAGTTTTTATTTTTAGGCTTGCTATTTCTTTCAATCTATCTAAAATAATGGGCTACATTAATTATGTCAAATCTTTTTATTGTGAAGCCTCATTAATTGTAAAAAGGAGGAAAATATAAAGAAATGAGCTGTTCTCTGATGTTAAAAAATCTGTACTAAGTTCATGTGTTTTAAATCTCTTTTCTTCCAAATATAATTATATTTTAAAATTATTGTCCACATTTATCTGTGAATGAGGCCAATTGAGCTGTAATTTGGGGTTTAGGAAAGGCAAAAGAAAATCAATTACAAGGGGAAAAATAGCAGTGGCATTAGAGAGCCAATTCCATCCAACTCAACAACAATAATTAAATATACAAAAGGTCTAATTCCATACTACACTTTTGTCAGAGATCCCAATCAATGAAAATCCTTAAAGCACATATGCAGAGTGTAAATTGTTTCTTGGATTATTACCAGGTTGTATTGAATGCAAACTCAAACACCACTTAAGTCTGGTAGTTAAAAATCTATCAATAATAGGTCAAGAAATATTATCTCCTATTGTCTTTAACAAGTGTATAAAATAATATTTTAATAAGAAATACTCATAATGTACTAACGGTATACAATAATTAATAAATATAAAATCTATATAATAATTAATGCTATCACAATAGCAATTATTATTATACCTGCTGCTTTATCTAAAGCCTTATTTACCTTGACAAACACAGGTCTCAATAACCTATAGAGTAGTGTTTGTTACTCTCACACAGGGCTGGTGAATCATATTAAAAGCTTTTGTAAAGAGAAAGTAGTAAAAGCAAGCATGGTAAAGGGAAGGATAGCAACAACCAGGGAAAGCTGTTAGTTTTACGTTATGGTGTTTAGTTCTTTCCATGTACTCTTTTAATTGCAGATCGTCTTAGCTCTGTGCTTTTAAAGGGTTAATCTTACTTCACTCTTTGCAAGGTCATTTACCACGTATAAATGCAGATTCCTCTTGGAAGGTGGTTTCCATCTCAGTTGCAGAAGCATCTGAGGTTGCATATCCCAAGTTTTTAATAACTCTTTCACTCTCCTGCCAAGTCTGTTGAAAATTCCTCCTGAGTTCTTTAGGTGAATCAGAAACATCTAAAATGTGGCCGGCGATGACATCCTCATAGGTGGGTGGGGCGTGCTTGAAGTCAAAGCGAGATCTGCCAGCTTCTGAGCCATGTGACGAAGAGACTGTCGTCTTCGATCCAACAACCTGACTCTCAAATGCATCCACACCTGAGAAATGTTCACTGAGAGACCTTGTTTCAGAGCGTATGCTGGGCAGCTTAACGGGCATCATTTCTTGTAGCTCTCTAGGACGACTTTGAGAAAAACCCGTAAAGCTAGTGCTTTCTGAAGATGTTAATCCAAATTCCTCCTTAAATGAACGGCTTTCTTGCTTTATATTACGATTTGCTTCTCCATTTATATAAGCTCTTCTATTTGACTGTGTGTCAAAACTTAGGCCATCCTCAAATCCCCTGAACCACCTGTTTATTTCATGTTCATGGTCACTCATGAAATTTTCAGCCATTTCAACAGTCCTGTTGGCTGCTGCGTATCTCTGCGCGTGCTCTGACAGGCGAGGTCCTTCGACTTTGCGGATGATTTCCACTGCGTCAAAACTCTCAGTATCTGGCACTATGTCTGTAGCAGAATTTACTCCATCTTTGTGAACGTAAGTCGATCTATTCTCTACTTTCCTTACTTCCTCTTGAGCTTCCATGGATTCTTTGAAAGAACCACTGTCAGCATGATTTACAGTTATAGGTATTGTGATTGTAGGTGGAGAGTCCCTACCACGAGCCTCTATCTTAATTTGACGGCGAAGTGTTGCAGGAGATGTGATGATCTCAGACCTCTTCTCCACAATGGGAACCGGGGTTATCGATGAACATGGGATGATCCCTCTGGATAACTTCGCAGTGGTGTCTTTGAGTTTCACAAGTTGTTCAGAACGACTCTTGGGTGGCGAAGGGGAGGTACTTGCTTTGAGGATTCTAGTTGGTTGTGACGGCCTTGGTGATAGTTCAGCAAAACTGTCCTTTTTAGGGGACTGGGAAAGCTCATCCTTGGGAGAGGTTTGTGTTCGCCGGGCGGTAGACTCGATCGTTATGAAAGTTGGTGACGATGGGCGTGTTTTTAAAGATGGAGGAGGAACCTTGGCATCATCTAGTTTAATTTCCTGATGGGTTTTCACTTGATGATGAGCAGTAGTTTCTTGATGAGTTGCTACTTGGTGGTGCTCTGCTTTTTCCACAATTGTATTTTCTTTCTGCTGGGTATTTTTATTATAACTGACATTAGCATTAGACACTTTAGATAATGTTTCATTAAGACTGGTAGCTTTATTTCTCTGCTTTCCCGCTTTAGACGATATCATGGCCGTTTGAATTGTATTTTCACAGGACACAAGCATATCCTCTGCCTGAGTCTTAATGTGTGTTATTTCTTCTTTGATTTTTTCTATGTTATTCTCCATAGCAATGTGAACTCCATATTCTCTTTTTTCTTCACTTAATAGCCATACTGGAATAATTTTTAACAGCATCTGAAATGTCTTAAGGCCATTTTTATCTGGCTCTGCTTCAAACTCTTTTACCCTAGACAGAATCTGTTGTAGTTCTTCACGTTTTCTCAAGAATTCCAATACATTTACAGCACGTTTTCCATCATCCTGCTGGGATTCTTTCGCAGAAGAGAATAAAGATTTGTTCTGTGTAATCTCTTGCTTTGACTCTTTAGTATTAGAAAAGACTTGTTTCTGTTGTATGCCCTTGACGCCAAGATATTTTTCTTCCTGAAGATTATTATTTGGCTGGGGCAATTTTTTATGTTCAACTTGACTTTCAAAAGACTGTGTATGTGTTTGCTGAAAATTCTGAGTCTGAGAATCAAGATGTGCCTCAGTAACCTTTTGTTCGACTACCTTCTGAGCTGATATATTTAAGTGTTCTTGTTTTGTTTCAGCTATTAGACTTTCTTTCTTTGGACCAATCATTGGTGGTCCCTGAATTGTTTCTTCACTTCCTAGAAGTTTCCCACTCTCAGATTCTCTAAATTCTCTTTGCTTCTCATGAACTATTTTGAGCTTACTTTCATGGCTTTTCCCTGTGGTTTCTGTAGGCAATTGTATTGTTGCTGTCTTCTCCTTCGCAGGTAATTGATAATGTTTTTCAGTCACTGATTGCTTATAGCTACTACCTTCAGTCCTTGCTTCTGTTCTCCCGGTTTCCTGGTACTGTTGTTTGGTAATGGTTTGAATATCAACTTCAGATTGCTTTTTATGACTTTCATAGCTGTGGTTTGTTTCATCTAACTTATGACCTAGAATTGGAACCTTCATGGTTTTAACTTTGAAACTGGGGGAAACTGGCTGGCTTTTGGGCAAGTGCAACTGCTCCAGATGCTTCTGTTGTGTTTGCTGGGTCCTATATTCTTGCTGACTCTGTTTAATTTCACAAGCTGATTTAGATTGGATCATACCCTTTGAGCTCTGCAAAACTTCCTTTTTCATTGTATCTTTGCCTTCCAAGGTTGCTGGAACATGTTGGAGCCTCTTGGCAGAGAATGTCACTGCCGGTGTTGTGGAAAGCTGGTTATCAGTACAGACCCTTAGATCTTGAGAAAGACTTTGAGAGACTGGGTTGGTTTGGGCTGCAGTCACCTCTGAATCCATTCCAGTTAGGGGGACCTCCTCCTTTGTTTTTTGTAACAGCACTTCCTTTTTCAACTCTGATATGTTTTGATTTTGGCTCTCTGTTCTAACTATGTTGTAGCCCGAACTCCCCTGTCTCTGTTTTTCATGCTCTTCTCTTTGTTGTCTGTATTTTTCTTCAGCAATCATTAAAGGTGTTTTAAATTTTCTCATATAAGGTTTTGGACTTTGCTGCCCTGAACCTGCTGGAAATGAATGAGATTTTATGAGAGGTGCTATAGGTTTTTTCTTGGGTGGTGAACTTTCTGGAACTGCCTGTGAGAAAGACCTTGTAGAGTCCATAGATAGTTGTTTTCTTTTATCAAGACTTTTGCTAGATACATTCTGCATTGTCTCTATGTGTTCACTGCTAGTTGCCATTATTACTCTTTTCTGATCCTTTGAGGGAGTCATTTTACATTCTGTATCTGGCAGAGAATTTTCCAAATCAACTTTTGGGGAACTATGATTCTTTATATCTTCTATCTGCTTGGGAAACTTGGGTTTGGGGAGTGTGGGAGGTGGCAAACGTCCTCCAGATTTTCCTGTTGTGATTTTAGCCTGAGAGCTTGAGGCTTCTTCTTGGGAGTATTGTATGAATGTTCCATTATGCTTTTCTTGAACAGAAGAGGAAAGGAGATGTGCTGGTTTTAGAGCTGGAGCTGGAGGAGGAGGGGGCGGTGGTGGAAACGTGGATAGACATTCTCTTTCAAATTTCTCATCTTCTGGTGGTGGAGGAAGAGGGAGGCCTGGAAAATTTTCAAATTCAGCCTGTATCTTCTCAGTGGACAGTGATGGAGGAAACACATTTTTTTCAGGCAACATCATTAAAGGAGGTGGAGGAGGAAGAGGAAATTCAATTTCAGATGATGCATTGGAAGGTAGAGGAGGAGGTGGAGATGGAGGTGGAAGAGGGAACTCATTTTCCTTTGCATTATTTTCAGGGTTAAATTTGATTGGATTAAAGGACATTTCCATTGCCATTTTTAAGTCTTTGGAGGTATTTGTCTTCATTAGAAAGTCCGGGCTCTTCAGATGAATATCAGTCTGCTTTTTGTCAATTGCCTTAAGTTGATTGTGGCTTTTTTGGGAGACTTTCACTTCTGTTACATTTGACATGTCTTGATTCACAGGCAAAGTCTGCCACCCTGGTTGAAGGGTCACATTCTTTTTCATTATATCTTTATTAGAATATTGCTTTTCTTGTTTTAACAGAGTCTGCTTCTGAAAGTCCTCTGAAACTTCACGTGTTTCTCCAACCATCCTGTTGACTGGACCCTGGGTTAAACCAGGCCTAGAGCTTTGTGTATCTGTTGATGTTTTAGTGTTTTTGGTATTTTTAGGACTCTTGACAGGGAAAGCCTCAATCTTCTGGTAGTCATTCCTCAGTTGGCCAGTTTCAGTCTGTTGCTTTCCAATTGTTTTGTCAATAGATTGCAAAAACACAGCCTCCTTCTTCTGTTCTCTCTCTGTCTCTGCTTCCTTGGTTTTTCGATGTTCCCTAACTGACAGGGTTGAAGTCAACTGTCCGCTTACATGTTCATCCCTAAGATGTTGCTCTGTCATGTTATCAGTCCAGATACCCACTTGGTGTGAATTAGATAGTTTTCTAAGGTTTTTCTCAAGAGCATCATTGTTTTGTTCACGATCTATGACAATCTTTACAGGGCCTTTGGGGGCTTTTGGAAGATTAACCTCAGTTCTTTCTTTCATTAAATCTCCATGACAAGATTTGTTTATAGTTTGATTGAGAATGTCTGCTCCCTCCTGCCACCTGGCTGCTGGCTCAAAGGGTCCTGGTCTTGGCTGCAGAATGCTTTTTTTGTCCCTCTGTACAGCCACCTGATGAGTCCCTGTTTTCTGCTCTTCTTTGGATCCTGCCATCACAGTCTGCACTTCATCTTTCACTGCACTTTTTACCTCTTTGAAAGCTGTTTGTGTTTCTTTTAGATTCCTTAATGATGCCTCGAGGTCATCTAGGATAAGCTCCTTTTTCAGTATTTCCGTCCTCGTATGTGCAGTCTTTTCAAGGCATTCAATAGCTTTCTCAATATCCCCAGGGACGACGTCAGGCTGTTTAGAATCTTTCCATTTTTGACTTGATTCCTTAAGTGACTTGAGGGTGGTCAGCATGTCACCTTTTATAATTTCTTCTGTTTTAGCCACTGTTTTCTGACTTACGGCCTGGCTGAGGGAGTTTAGGGTTGACTTCACATCACCTTTAATAATTTCTTCTTTGGGTAACTTACAAGATGTATTCTGAGGCTCTGTCAGAAAAACCTTAACTGTATTATGCACATCTCCTGGGATGATGTCAGTTTCATTAACAGTACGTTCAACCTGAGATTGCCTTTTCTTTAATAACAGTTTTGTGCCTTCTACATCACCACCAATGATTTCTTCCTCTTTCTCTTGTTTCCTACCTGTTAGTATTTCATTTGAGCCTGTCTGGAGTTGTCTGAGATAATCCAAAGCTCCAGTTTCTATGCATGTTGTAAAAAACTGAACATTTCCTCTCTCAGAGGCATCAATTTTAGCCCTTTCAGATATTTTATTGTTTGATATGGAAGATAGCAAATTATGAATCGTACGTTTTACATCACCCCCTACTATTTCTTCACGCTTAATTGTATCACCAGCATTTTCATGAAGAAGACAATAGATAGTCATGTTAATATCGCCTCTTTCATCTTCCTGAATCAAAATACCTTTCTTTACAGATCTTTCCTCAGAGAACAGGTTTTTTATTGCTTGTTGGACATCACCACTCACTATCTCTTCTTTTTCAGCATGAAATTCTGTTGATCTGTTTAATAACTGAGTTTTGGTCAGATTAACATTTCCCTTCTCTTCTTCACTGACCAAAATCTCTCTTTTCTTACAGTCTCTTTCGGAAAGAAGGTTCACCATTATATTTCTGAGGTCAACCTTGATAATTTCTTCTTTCTGTATCTCAGGTGATGCTTGATTCATTAGCTTGTATTTTGCCATTCGAACATCCCCAACCTCATCAGCTTCAATGATGATTCCAGGAGCCTCGATAACTTTTTGAGAGTACAGTTCTCCTAAGGTTTCTTTAATGCTCTTGCCAATAATTTCCACCTTTTCTACCCTATTTTCAGTAAATCTGTGAAGGGGTGTGGTTTCAAAGAGCCATGTAGTTGTCTTGACATCAGCAGGAGGGATTTCTTCCTTGGTGATTTTTGTGATGCTTTCATCTGCTTCCTTAATAGAATCCAAAGTTTGATTTTCAAAGAGCCATACTGCCTGCTTCACATCACCTTTCTGCATATCTTCCTGGGTGACTGTTTTGATATTTTCATATTCTGACCCTTCTCCTCTCAGTTCATCTAGAGTATGGGTCTCAAACAGCCAGGTGGATGTTTTAACATTGCCCTTCTGTATTTCATTGACACTTACTGTTCTTACATAAGTATTCTTATCCAAATTTTCAGACTCAAAGAATTGTTTACTTTTCCTTACATCCCCACCTTGAATACAGTCCACAGTGGGCACAATATCACGTGATTCCTTTGCAATCTGATCCAGTGGCTGGGTTTCAAATCTGTATCTAACAGAACTAACATCCCCCTTCTGAATGTCTTCTTGTGTGACAGATTTAATCACATACACAGTCTCAGATTCATTAATTGAGTCTAATGGTTTTGTTTCAAAAAGCCACCTTGTCCCTCGTACATCGCCGTGAATTACCTCTTCCTTTTTAACTGTAGTCACTTCATGATAAAACCCTTCTCGATCTTGAATTGCATAGAGTGGCTGGGTTTCAAAGAGCATTCTATAGCTTTTTACGTCGCCCTTTATTACTTCTTCAGTAATTGTTTTCTTGGTGCTAATATAGTCCAATTCTTCTTTAATCTCATCTAAAGAAAAAGTCTCAAAAATAAAGCACCCCTTTCTTACATTTCCACCTTGTATGTCTGTCACTGTCTTAACTAATTCATCACCTTCTTGACTTTCTTTTATCATATCAATTGGTTGGTTTTCAAAGAGCCACCTACAATTTAAAACATTGCCTTTCTGAATATCTTCAGCTTTTAGGGTTTTGATCTTTCTCAAAACCTCCTCTGAACCGGAACTTATAGAATCTAAGGACTGACTTTCAAATTTATGCCGCATGCTGGAGACATCCCCAGCTTGGATATCCATTTCTATGGCTTTGATCTCCTTTCCTTCTTCTCCTTGTATGCTGTCCAAATTTTCTGTCTCAAAAAGGAAACATGTTGTACGAACATCCCCACCATGGATTTCCTCTTGTTTCACAGTTTGCAATTTGACTGTTGCTTCAGAGTCATCTTTTATGGTATCAAGTGGCTGAGTTTCAAAGAGCCAGGTACAGGCTTTGACATCTCCCTTATGAATTTCTTTACTGCCAGTCATTAGTGAAACTTTTTCATAAAGAGATTCCATTGGCTGGGTTTCAAAAAGCCATCTACAGGTTTTGACATCCCCTTTAACAATATCAGTGACTTGTTCAGTTTTCCTTTCTACTTCTTCCATATTGCTAAAATGTTTAATCGAATCAAGTGGTTGGGTTTCAAATAGCCACTTAGCAGATTTTACATTCCCAGTCTGTATTTCTTGAGCAGATATTCCTCTAATTATCTGATATTTATGAATGCTTTCATCAAACTGATCGATGGGCCTTGTTTCAAAAAGCCACCTACAGCTTCTTACATCACCTCTTAGGATTTCTTCTTGCTGGACTGTCTTTACTTGATGGTATTTTCCAAGGTGATCTTGAATGGCATATAATGGTGTTGTTTCAAAGAGTGATTTATTTAACTCTACAGCACCTCTTGTGACTCCTTCCACCTCTATTTTATGTGATGCATCAAATTTAATCAAGTTGTTTGATTCAAAGATATGTGTATAATTCCTTACATCTCCTCTGTCAACTTCTTCAAGTTTCACTGTTCGTATGTACTCTTTTTTATCTTCTCTAATCTCTTCCAGAGGTTGGGTTTCGAAAATCCATTTTTGGTGCCTGACATCCCCCTTTTCTTCTTCAGAAGCAGTAATTTTTTGAAGTTTTCCTACATCAGGGCTATCTTTTAAAGCCTCTATTGGAAGTGTTTCAAATAGTTGCTTAGTAGTTTGTACATCGCCCCCTATTATCTCTTCAGACTTTAGATGGTCTGCATCAGGAACTTCTTTCAGAATATCTAATGGCTGTGTTTCAAACATCCAACACTTTTTAGAGACATCTGTACCTATTACTGTTTCCTTTTCAACGATGACCTCTTCTGTCTCTTCTTTGATTTTCTCCAAAGGTTGAGTTTCAAACAACCACTTGGCCCTACGCACCCCACCTTTGACATTTTCTTCCATGGATATTCCTCTGACGACTTTAATTTCTGTTATATCTTTGTTAATTGTGTCTAGGGGCTGTGTTTCAAACATCCAACGTGCTGTTCTCACATCCCCCTTTTCAACATCTTCTCTGTGAACAGTTTTAATTTCTAGCATTTGACCTGAGCCATCTCTAATAACATATAATGGTTGCGTTTCAAAGTATTTTATACTTCTCTTAACATTCCCCTTAATTTCTTTGAGCTCAGATCTGAGTTGCAGTAGGTGCATCTCATCTACTGAGTGAAGTTGTCCAAGTTGATCCAGATGTTGAGTTTCAAACATGTATCTCACAGTCTTGACATCCCCCCCAGTTATGTCCTTTATGGCAGTTGCTATTGATTCTTCTTGGCTTTGATGCAATTTATTCATTGAGTCTAATGGCTTTGTTTCAAACATCCACCGGGCTGTGTGGACATCTCCTCTGGCTAGCTCAGGAATTTTCTCAGCATGTTTCTCAGTGCCAGAAGAATGATCCCCCAGAGTATCGATGGGTTGGGTTTCAAACATCCATGTGGTATATTTCACATCACCACCAGCAATGATTTCTTGATCAGCAATGCCCTTGGAGATGTTGTCTTCATCTGGAGAGCCATTGTTGATGGAATCTAATGGCTGATTCTCGAAGATCCATCTCATGGACTGCACCTCCCCCTTCAGAATTTCATCCCACTCCACGTGTTCTCTTTCCGAGTTCAGACCTTTTTGAGAACTGTCATTCGTATTTTCAAAAACATACCGGGCTTGTTGCACATCTGCTGAAACTGAGCTCCCTGCATTCATTTGACGAGAAACAATCTCAGAAACCTCACTGATATAATCTTTTTCTAAGTTTTTCCTTAACTCGGGATGGATGTGTTTATATAAACGGTTTAATTCATACAAATTTCTTTGTTTGGAGTATAATTCTTTGGGGACTGGTGGTTTTCTAGGAGGGTTGGGGAGTTCAGGGGACTGGGAAAATGCTGTCACATCTACTGGAGGTTGAAGCATGTCGGGCGGGGGAGGAGGAAATTCTTCTGTCTTTTCCGAAGGAGTGGCATTAATTTGTGCCAGCGTTGAGGAAGTGGCACTGTGGTCACTGTATCTGGTGGTTGATGTTTCCTTCCTCTGGCTGGTTGAAGTGTAAGAAGTAGAAGAGGTACCCACAATTGATGATGGCTTTAAAGTCTCTTCAGATTCACTTTCCATCTTTAAGGGAGAGAAAATCAAATCTTATAAAGCTGAATATAGTGGTGGAGACTTTCTGGGCACTGCCTTTCACCTGCCCATGCTACGATATCTCCATTGGGAACAAGAGGTGATAGAGTCCATTTAGAGACCTACTTCAAAGCAACATTCAGTATATGTTGCTATCTTTCCTATAATCCATTTGCACTTTTTAGAATTATATTCCCTATTCAATACATCAGGAACTCAGTATTTTAACATTTACCCATAATCTTGACTGTCTTTCCTTCTTTACTTAATGTGCTATGCAGAGTAATCTAGAGGGAAAAAATTAAAATCTTAAAGCACTTTTGAGGGTTGTTTTGTTTTCCTTGGAATTTTAAACACAACAGAGTAAGTAGATGACATTTAAAAATTGGCTTTATTACTGTATCTAATGTTAATTATTAAACTTAAGTACATACATAATTTTTTCTCCCCTAATTTGCTTTAGTGAGAAAAGTTTTAATTCTCTCTACTGCTTTTCTCATGTAGAATAATATTCTTTGTCTGGAACAGAATAAGTACTGGTTCAAGATATTTTTTTGCTATTGGAAAACCTCTTCATTCAATAATTTGAAAATGTTATGTGTTTACATGTGGTTTTATACTTAACATGTCTCTGTGCAGAGACATTATCTTACCTTAATCTGCTTGGCTGGGGTCAATTCTTTGTCAGAATAAAGGACCTTTTCCTGGACAGACTTTTCAAATTGTTCTTTTAAAAACTTAGTCGAAACCTTTGGAATCTCTTCATCTTCAGGTGTATCTATGACTATAAACACAAAAGAACACCATGGATATTATGTAACTAATAAACATGATGTTTGAGAAGTCATTATAATACTATGGAAAACTTCTTATAATGTAAGTTAAGTAAAAGTATTCAGGATATAAGTGTATACATATGGCACTACTTCATTAGGTAAGTTAGTAATTGTCAAGAAATATAGGAAGAAAAATAATGGTGGTTACTGGATGGAAAGTCATAAGTTATGAAGCTGTTATTTATTTTAATTGCATATATTTTCCAAATTTTCTACAAGCATGTTTTACTGTTGTGCTCAAATAATAATAAAAGTTATAAAACAAGAAAAGAACAGCAGAAGAATAGAAAAGGATCTACTTCCTTAAGCAAAACTACAATAAAACAAAATTCAGATATAGTTAAGTAACATTTGGGTCACAGTTGGCTTAAATCTTCCCTTCTAGCACTTAGGAATAGCAAAACTCATTCCCCTTTTACAGGCAAGACACTCTGTACCCATTTTATGCAGATCCGCACAAGTTTGCCTGGAATCTAATCTCATATCTGGAGGTTGGAGAATTAGACTTAAACATGCTTGAATCTATCATTAAAAGTAATACAATCTAGATAACTTTTCTGTTCCCAAGGAGCTTGATAAACATCAAGTTTATTCTAGATCCCTAAGGCAAAAACAATTCAGAGGTGACTGGCTTATCACCTTCTAGGCTTTTGGATACATCATAAGGTTGAAGGGCAGTGAACTATTTTAGAAGCTTATTGCAGCTCTTAGCATAGACAGAACCTAATTATATATAGAAATACTGCCCTATCTCCATTAGAATCATGAGTAATAGTTACTAACTTTATTTAGTGGGAAGGCTTGTACTTTAGAAGTTCTCTATTCAAACACAGACGCATCAACAGTAAAAAGGTATATTCAAATCAAATAATATCAGATTCTTACCTGTTTCTTGAACATATTGATGGAGCTTAGAAGCTTGGTTTATTTCCTCAGTGTGTTTTTCAAGATGAGAGACCTATGTTTAAAGATAATTTTAAATAAATAATTGTTTTTAAGAAATCAGGTCATTTCAGGATTGTACATGTATTCTTGGACTTCCCTGGTGGCTCAGACAGTAAAGCGTATTCTACATTGCAGAGTGATTTTCATCCAAGACTTCAGTACACATAGAGAGATGCAAATTAAACACTGATCATTTATTTTAATGCATGAGTTCATGCTATAACAGAACATATATGAATGGACATCTAAAGTACCCTTATATTTTCAGGGTGCTCATTTTATATTTCAAAGACTTCAAAGTTGGGAAAGAGACACTGATGTGTATTGGTATTAAATACATAAAGGAATATAAAAGCAATTGTTTATAACAAGATCAGAATGTCCACACAGTTCTGGAAACTGTGTGGAAAGTGTTTTTTCTAAGTAGTTACCATTTCTGTTCCAAGAACATCAATTTTGTGTGCTTCGGAAATTTCTGGTTCATTTCTTTCCATTTCCTGGCTGCATCTTGAAATGTCGACCTGGCTGCTACGGATTACCTCCTGAAAATGAATGAATGAATAGACAATGCCTTAAGAGAATTCTGAAATTTTTAACTTTCATTTTATCAGTGCAATTTCAGTGAAAGAGACTTCTGAAAAAAATTGTTTCCTCCGTATATTGCTTTGCTTGACTGTTGTAACAAATGACCACAAACTTAGTATCTTACAGTTGTATAGGTCAGAAACACTGAATGGGTCTTGCTGGGTGTTAGCAGGTGCCATTCCTTTCTCCAGGCTATAGGGGAGGATCCATTCTCTTGCCTCCAGCAGTTCTAGAGGCTGCCCACTTTCACTGGATCGCGGCCTCCTTCTTCTAGTTAAACTTTTTCTCACTCTGCCATCTTGCTGATTTTCTCTTCTGATCCCCCTTTCACTTTTATGGACCCTTGTGATTACATTGGACTAATCCACAGAATCCAGGATTATCTCCCTGTCAAAAGGTCAGCTACTTAGCAGCTGTAATTCCATCTTCAACCTTAATTCTTCTTTGTCACATAACTTAACATATCCACAAATTCTGAGGATTAAGATACAGGTATCTTCAGGAGCCAGTATTCTGTTTACCACCCTTAAAAAGCAACAAATGTTAACGAGGCAACTCATACCCCGTATGACAAGGATGACTCTCAAAGAGAAAATGAAAATCCTTGATGAAAAAGAAATATATTAATATTGTTGTTTATAAGCCAGATTTTCATGTTACAGAAAGACATTCCTGTGTTCAAGTTGACCTTCTGATTTGGTGGCAGATCTAGAGTCTAATTTAAGAGTCTAACCATTACATAAAACCAATATAAACAGGCCATATTATGCTAGCATATCTCCATCATCACACATCCGGCTACTTTTGATTTTAGTTATGCCATTGCCTTCTCCAGTTAAGTTAGCATAGGTGATCCTGACTGAACTGGATGGTTGAAACTGCTACTAACTTTGGTGATCCATCCCTGCTGTTACTATGGGATGGGATCTGACAGAAATATACGATTGTTTGATTGATATGAAGCATTTGGCATACTGCTAAAAATCTTACCATCAAAAAATAGAAGGTAGACAGATGACTCTCCAAGAACACATCTATGTGAACACCTTTGAAGTTGGGATTTCACTTTACTTTTGATAATTTACATGACTAGCAAGTGCTGTTTTTGATATGGGATTTCAGTAATAAAAATTTTGTCTTACTAAAGTATAGTCAAGTGAGCAAAGGTGAATTATTATTATTAATCAAATAGAAGCACTAAAGTTTTTCTTTTTAAACATGGAGTTAAATAGTTTTAAGTGATTAAATTCTAAACCTTTAAACCAAGAATAAATTTATATTAAAGCTAATTCATGAGATCTTGACTTGCGGTTTTTTTTTTTCTTCTTGCTAGTATACTTGCAGTGTTTGGCTTTTTTCCCCCAAGTCTATTTGGTATATAGGGTCAAAGTTAATAAAGTGGCAGTCATATATTTGCACACACACACACACACACACATATATATATATGGTTTAGTTGCTAAGTCATGTCCAACTCTTGTGACCCCTTGGACTGTAGCCTGAAAGGCTCCTCTATCCATGGAATTTTCCAGGCCAGAATACTGCAATGGGTATTTCCTTCTCCAGTGGATCTTCCTGACCCAGGGATCAAACTCTGGTCTCTTGCATTGCAAGCAGATTCTTTACCAACTGAGCCACTAGGGAAGTTGTATACACACACACACACACACACACACACACACATATATGTATATAAAACATGACTTGATCTTATTACACTTCTCTGGGAAGGAGAATTAAGACAAAAAATTGATAACCTCTCAAATGTCCTACAGAGAATTGAAGCCAAAATCTAGGTTTGTACTTTAAAATGTAGATTATATTCCATTCACTTCAGTTCAGTTCAGTCGCTCAGTTGTGTCCAACTCCTTGCGACCCCATGAACCACAGCATGCCAGGACATTCTGTCCATCACCAACTCCCAGAGTTTACCCAAATATTTTTGGGTAAACCTAATATTTACACCTAATATTCCATTAGGTGTGTTAATTAACTAGATGGGAGGAATCCTTTCACAGTGTATAAGTATACCAATGATCACTGTGTATGCTTTAAATATCTTATAATTTTTTCAATTATACTTCAATAAAGGTATAACTGAATATCTGAAAAAGGCATTTGAAAAGGTACCTGGAAAAATTTAAATTATACCTCATTAAATTAAAGACCAGTGTAATATTTTCCTAATTAGAATGCGCTTCCAGCTCTAGTCATTTATCACATGATATTTATTAACATGCTTGATGCATAGTTTATGCTAAGGAAAAGTTTACTTAATGAATGAATGAATAAAACAAAACTTCCATTAACAAATTAATTTCATTCAACCTTCTATTTGCCTGAGAATGTCCTAGGACCTGGGGTTAGAACGATGAACAAATGTGTACTTTACTTTCTCAAGAGGGAGTATAGAAAGTAAATAATCCATATTCTTTCCTTTAAGTTCAGAGAATCATAATTCTATAATAAGAAGTTGTGCATAATCAAGTTTTATTTAAGGTTATTAATAACATTATGCTGGAGGAAATAATAAAAGTATTATCTTTTGTTGTCATCACCTAGGTTTCCCAGGTGGTGCTAGTGGTAAGAAACCCACCTACTCAGTTCAGGAGACATAAGAACCTCGGGTTCAATCCCTGGGTCAGGAAGATCCCCTGGAGGGGGGCACGCCAACCCACTCCAGTATTCTGGCCTGGAGAACAACGCCATGGAGAGAGGAGCCTGGCAGGCTGCAGTCCATGGGGTTGAAAAGAGTCAGACATGACTGAAGCGACTTAGCATGCATGGAGAGAATTAAAACTGTCATTGAAGACCACAGAGAGAAAGGAATGCACTGGTACAAATAACATTTCTTTGTGTAAAAACTGTTTGCAACTATGGCAGATCTTTCTATCTATCGACATATAATGGGGATATTCTATGAGTTTCTTTTGACACACTGAGAAATAGGAAGTACTGATTAAACAGTGAAAGAGCAAAGGACATGGGAACTTGATCAGTGACAAGATCCTTACTGAAGGGCACTTTGATTATTACTACAGAATCACATCTCTGCCTAGAGGCGCATATGACAAGCTGTGATCCAGAGACCCATTTATTTGACCCACTCAATGATTTTAAGGTTTTGAGCTAGTTAACGCCTACAAAAATAATCAAGATTCCTGCTTATGTTTGAAATTTTGAAGATCCGGCAACACTGGATTCACATTCCAGCATGGCAGTGGCTTGCTGGACAAAGTAGTGGCCACCCGTCTTAGTTGGGACATACACTTTTCAGTTGGTCCCTGTTCCCATCACTCACTAATGTTTCACACCAAACCTGCCTGGAACCATAGCAATTTGAGTTTCTGATACTTGCTGCTAACTGTCAGGCTGAAAGAATAAAGTCAGTAAGTTAACTTGGTATGTTGAGAAAGATAAATGCAAAATGTTGGGAGTAGAAAAACAGTAAATAAATATATTTCAACACATTTTTAAAAAAATTATTATTTTCTGGGGCAAACATTTTATACTTAATGTGTATCTATTTGGTTTAAAAAAATCCAGGCCTATCATCTCTAAATATATTTTCTTGTGGGAGATGACACAACATAAACACATAAACAGTACAAGGATACATAAATTTAGTTTAGAGGTATAAGCTTCTACTTCAGCACTTATGTGCTATTATGAAACAGAACTATAATTGTTACACTAGTTCGGTATGTTAGTGTCAATGCATCAATTTTACTGCCCCCTGTTTTCTGTAACTTACATAAAGCCTGTCTTAAATTATTCCAAGATTTTGTTTCCATTATTTACTGTGTTTCATATTTTGTAACTAGTGGAGTTGGATTTTAAATCTGACTTTCTTTCTTCCCAAGTGTTGGTGTCTATAGACTGAAGGGTTAGATAAAAGGATGGATCATCATAATGATCAGGAAGAAATCCAATTATACAAATAAATGCAATAAAGAATTCTGGCCAGAACACCATACATAAATTCACATGAAACAATTCATGAAATTGGTATTAATACTTAAAAAATTAAATTCAAATATAGATTGGCTGCAAGAAGAAAAATACAATTTTGGGTTCACAGGTGAATTAACCAAAATCAGTACTCACGCCTTCCTTTATACTAGGTATGTCATAAGTTACTATGGGTAACTTACTAAATCACACCTAACTTTTAAAAAAAAATCTCATTCATCCCTGAAAAGAAACATATGATATATATGCTCTAATTTTGGAATCTAGACAACATCGGGCAAAATAAAAAAATGTTATACTGTTTGCATAACTCATGCCAATCTGGTATCAGCTCATAGATTAATCAAGTATATTACAAAGTTTCCATGGATATACATTTCTCCAAAAGGGATTTCTCCAGCACAGAAAAGATTCCACACTTTGCCTACTTAATTTGCCATTGTTCTTACCACTGTAAGAAAAGGCATTGTACATTTCCACTGATAAAAATGCAAACTCATGGTATCATAATGAGTAAGGGAAGAAAAAAGACAGTCTTTTTATGATGACTCACTACTATTGTGACTCTTAGAAGTACATCCATTAAAATAAAGTGTGATGTAACTGGCAGAAGAGTAGATAATAACTGCCTCACTAAAGTGGAAAAAATAGCTCATTTTCAATGCTAGTAATTCAGCAATTTTACCCATCACTAACCTCATTCTTAATAAAACCAGGAAGGGTTTGTACCATTGTCAAACAGGCAGAAATAATACCAAAAATGTGCTTTTTATGTTAACAAAGATGTCAGTTGATTCAAGACTTGAAAGAATAATCAGTTCTTTAAGTGATGAACATAAAAATTTGTGGTTGATATATTGTGTGTGTCTAGATTTGGATATATTTGAATTCAAACATGTTTTATTTTTGCCCTGAGTTTTTTCTCTTCACTTTTTAAAAAATTTACTTTAAAATTTTACAGCATAAAATTTGATATCCCTGTAGTTAGAGCTTCATGTTAGGGTTTTTCCTCATTCACTACACACTTTTGAATCTTGGCTCAAAAATTGTTTTTTATTTGAAACCTTTCCTGACTTTTCTATACAGAGGTACCTGTTCCTGCTTTTATTATCATATTCTTATATGGTCAGTACATATCTCTATTACCTACCTATCACATTTCTCATAACTGAACTCATGCATCTTCAAATCTTGATGTTTATCTTCCTGGTAGAGAGTAGATCCTCCCCTCTAAATGTCAAGAAGTGAATGCATGGATAAATAACTTTTTTCTTAGGAATGTGAAAACTTTATGATTTTATAAAAATCTAGTTTAAAAATTAAAGTTCTATAAAATCGTATGATTTCATTTTTTGATATTTCAGTTGATAATCTTTGATACTGAACATTTCATAATTGGTAGGCAGGGTTACTGAAGCTGATGCATATAGCAATGATATGTCAATCACTGACAAAGTGTACTTAGCAGAGTTCTCCTGGTAACACTCAAATGGTTGGAACGTTTACGGAAGAGCATGGGCAGTGCTGTTATGCTATAAAGAGCAATTGAAATCATTAGAGGGAAGAAAAGCCTGTATCAAGAAACCAAAAGATACACAAAGGCAGCAAACACACACAGAAAGTAAAGAACCTTTCAAAATAGGAAAATTTATTTTCAAATGTTCTTTTTATAAAAGATCTTATTGGTGAGAAACTAATCTGTATGTTTTTTTTCTTTTGTAAATTGTTATTATTCATTGGGTTGGTAAATCAATGCATTATCAAGCATTATGTAAAAACAACAGTAGAATGCTTTGGGCAGAATTACTACGACATCAACAAATTAAGTTGATATATTTGTGATGACAATAAAAGATACTATTTTATCCTTATTTTCACTATAAAGGGGAAAGAAGAGTCCAGGCAAATGTAAGTCATGATCCTTTGTATCCCTGTATATACTCGGAAGTGAAGACTCCAGTTTTACTTCATTTAGTACTAGGGCTGCCTGAAGCGATGAATGCTCCCTGAAGCTGGTTGGACTATTGGATCCTAAGAGACTGATGATGCAAAACATTTGTAAAAAAAAAGTAAAGTAGCAACTTTTTCCTTTGAAATTACTGCATCTCTAAATGTGAGTGACCTCATATCACTTCACCTATATATTTATTTATTCTACCAACAGCTACTGAGCACCACCTATCTCTATAGCATTTTGCTAGGCATTGTCAGTATTGTTTTAATAAAAGTTTTATCTACCAACCTATCTACATATCAATAATCTGTCGGTCTATCTCTATATCTGTGCAATATATATAAATATGTACATATATATCTAATGGAATAAAAATGGCTCACTTAACTTGAAATTCTCTTAAGATCTGTAATATATAGAAATGCACAAATTATGTAGGATTGTTGTATAAGTCTCTGAGAGAATTGAATTCATACTTTATTGAATTCATACTAATTCATAATTTAATTGAATGCTATCATTCAATTAATATCAACTATTTCCTGACTCAAAAGAATTATGCTTTGGTCACATCTAGCTATAAAGAGCAAAACTTATCATTTTTAATAAAAATACTTAATTTAAAAGTAGAAATGTTTGACTTCAAAGAGAGGTTTCTGAATAAGTAATGCCAGCTTTCACTGCTAAAATTCTGTCCTCTTCTTTCCCCAAAGTGTTATTTATAGAGTCATATCTCAGCATCTAAAATGCTAAAGATTCATAAAAAGAACTTGTAAAAGATGTACTCTCAACTGAGCCATCAAACATATTAGTTATATAAATAGGATACTTACTTGATAAAGTAAAAAAACAGGATACATAAAACATTTGGTTTTCAGTAAAAGACACCTAGAAGTATTATGTAGAAGTATAATATATATATTATATATTAACACACACACACACATATACACGTATACAGCATTTCAGTCTAACATAGAAGTAAGGCATCTTAAAAACAAAAGGGCATTTGGATATAAATAAACATAAAAGTACAATAAAAGAAGCTAAAACATGGAGTCTCAAGGAGTAGTGAAATTGCAAGTAAAAAGCTTGCAAAAAGAATAAAAATAACTTAAAAAGAAAACCAGGGGTAACATGTATATTATGTTAATTAATCCAAACCAAAATAGATAAAAAGAAGAATTGTACCTGTTCATTACACAACTCCTCTTCACCAATATTCAGTTGATTTGACAGTGAAAGCCCTGCCAATTCTACCTTTAATTATCTTTTGAGTCGGTGTCCCCTTTATTCTAGAATTTCTGACCCATTTAAGCCCTCATATATTTAATCTGCTATTTCAGTAGTCTCTTAACTTACCTTCTTCAATCTAACTTTGACACCCTTTACGTCAATCCTATACAGCTAGGAAAAACATTACTTAAATGCATATCTATTCTTCTTTTTCCCTTGTTTGTTTCTTCAATGGGTTTTGATTGCCTTAGAATAAAATAAAAATAAAAAATTTTTTCTCTTATGCAGGCTTTGGCTACACTTCCAGCCCCACGACTCAATTATGTTTCACTATATTCATAAATATACTAATTTACCTGTGGCATAAGCTGTTTCTTTCACCTACAGTGTAGTTCTACATTTATAAAAAAGAAAATTTAAATCTCAGCTGAAGCATTCTCCACTCTCAGATTCCCCTCAATTATCCCTCATCCAGAGTAAAGTTTATCACAACCTTGTGTCCTAACAAACCTCATTTATATTTTCTATCATAGAATCTACCATATTGCACTTGTAATCATTTGTTATGTGTCTGTCTTTCTGATAGAGAGAGCTTCTTGAGGGCAAAGTAATATCACACTCATCACGGAATCTTTTGTGCTTGACATATGGTGCATGCTTAATGACTATCAGCAGAATAAAAAAATTACAAGGCACAGACTCTGGAATTAGCCTTCTTGAGTTTGGATCACATTTGCTCACTTTCTTTGGACAAATTACTTAGCTCTTCCATGAGTTCATTTCTTGTCCAAAAAAAGTGTGTGTGTGTGTGTGCGCGTGTAGGGGGCAGATGAAATAGTGCCTATCTTGGAAGGTTACTGCAAGGAGAATCAGAGTAACATTTGTGAAAACCTGGCTTATAAGTGCTACATGAATATTTGTTATTTTTGCTTAACAAATATTCATTGTACACTTACTCTGCATCAACTATTTCCCAGGTAATTCAAGATATACAGTAAATAAGGCAAAAGAAAAAAAAAAAGATTGAATGAAAGTAGATTGTCTCTGGTTATGTCAATATATTTTGCCATGAAATTTTTCATTATATAAGTAAGTCCAGAAACAAAAGAAAAAATAAGTTTCAATATGTATATTCTTTATTCTACCAGAGAAGAAGTGGATTTGTGAGGTTTATTGAAAGAGAAGCAAAAAGGTGCCTGTGCATATTATAACCCTTCTAAATCATTCTGGTCCCCAGGACATAGAAATTTCTATAGAGGCATGGCCAGAGAGTAGCTTTCAGATCACTGATTTAGTTTTTCTCTGATTCATCTTTTATGAACTGATATCCAACGAAGAGTCAGTTCACAGGGATTTGATCTCAGTTCAGTTCAGTCGCTCAGTCGTGTCCAACTCTTTGTGACACCATGAATTGCAGCACGCCAGGCCTCCCTGTCCATCACCATCTCCCAGAGATCACTCAACTTATGTCCATCGAGTTGGTGATGCCATCCAGCCATCTCATCCTCTGTCATCCCCTTCTCCTCCTGCCCCCAATCCCTCCCAGCATCAGAGTCTTTTCCAGTGAGTCAACTCTTAGCATGAGGTGGTCAAAGTACTGGAGTTTCAGCTTTAGCATCATTCCTTCCAAAGAACACCCAGGGCTGATCTCCTTTAGAAGGGACTGGTTGGATCTCCTTGCAGTCCAAGGGATTCTCAAGAGTCTTTTCCAACACCACAGTTCAAAAGCATCAATTCTTCGGCACTCAGCTTTCTTCACAGTCCAACTCTCACATCCATATATGACCACTGGAAAAACCATAGCCTTGTCTAGATGGACCTTTGTTGGCAAAGTAATGTCTCTGCTTTTGAATATGCTATCTAGGTTGGTCATAACTTTCCTTCCAAGGAGGAAGCATCTTTTAATTTCATGGCTGCAATCACCATCTGCAGTGATTTTTGAGTCCAAAAAAATAAAGCCTGACACTGTTTCCACTGTTTCCCCATCTATTTCCCATGAAGTGATGGGACCAGATGCCATGATCTTCGTTTTCTGAATGTTGAGCTTTAAGCCAACTTTTTCACTCTCCTCTTTCACTTTCATCAAGAGGCTTTTTAGTTCCTCTTCACTTTCTGCCATAAGGGTGTTGTCATCTACATATCTGAGCTTATTGATATTTCTCCCAGCAATCTTGATTCCAGCTTGTGCTTCTTCCAGCCCAGCATTTCTCATGATGTGCTCTGCATTTAAGTTAAATAGGGTGACAATATACAGCCTTGATGTACTCCTTTTCCTATTTGTAACCAGTCTGTTGTTTCATGTCCAGTTCTAACTTGCTTCCTGACCTGCATATAGGTTTCTCAAGAGGCAGGGCAGGTGGTCTGGTATTCCCATCTCTCAGGATTTTCCACAGTTTATTGTGATCCACACAGTCAAAGGCTTTGGCATAGTCAATAAATCAGAGATAGATGTTTATCTGGAACTCTCTTGTTTTTTCCATGATCCAGCGGATGTTGGCGATTTGATCTCTGGTTCCTCTGCCTTTTCTAAAACCAGCTTGAACATCTGGAAGTTCACGGTTCACATATTGCTGAAGCCTGGCTTGGAGAATTTTGAGCATTACTTTACTAGTGTGTGAGATGAGTGCAATTGTGTGGTAGTTTGAGCATTACTTTGGCATTGCCTTTCTTTGGGATTGGAATGAAAACTGACCTTTTCCAGTCCTGTGGCCACTGCTGAGTTTTCCAAATTTGCTGGCATATTGAGTGCAGCACTTTCACAGCATCATCTTTCAGGATTTGAAATAGCTCAACTGGAATTCCATCACCTCCACTAGCTTTGTTCGTAGTGATGCTTTCTAAGGCCCACTTGATTTCACATTCCAGGATGTCTGGCTCTAGGTGAGTGATCACACCATCTTGATTATCTTGGTCATGAAGCTCTTTTTTGTGCAGTTCTTCTGTGTTTTCTTGCCACCTCTTCTTAATATCTTCTGCTTCTGTTAGGTCCATACCATTTCTGTCCTTTATCGAGCCCATCTTTGCATGAAATGTTCCCTTGGTATCTCTAATTTTCTTGAAGGGATCTCTAGTCTTTCCCATTCTGTTGTTTTCCTCTATTTCTTTGCATTGATCACTGAGGAAGGCTTTCTTATCTCTTCTTGCTATTCTTTGGAACTCTGCATTCATATGCTTATATCTTTCCTTTTCTCCTTTGCTTTCGCTTCTCTTCTTTCCACTATTATACAATTTTCACACTTAACTCTTCATTAAAAGGTCCTGTTTTTTGTCTCTCATGTAAATAACAAATTGAATGTTAAGATTTGTAATTTTCCCTCATAGTTCAGTTGGTAAAGAATCTGCCTGCAATGCAGGAGATTCGGGTTCAATTCCTGGGTCAGGAAGATCCCCTGGAGAAAGAAATGGCAACCCATTCCAGTATTCTTGCCTGGAGAAACCCATGGACAGAGGAGCCTGGTAGGCTGCAGTCCATGGGGTTGCAGGAGTCGGACACAACTTAGTGACTAAGTGAAAGTTAATTCTCTCAGTCATGTCTGACTCTTTGCGACCCCATAGACTTAGTCTGTTGACTGTAACCAGACTCCTCCGTCCTTGGGATTTTTTAGGCAAGAACACTGGAGTGGGTTGCCATTTCCTTCTCCAGAGGATCTTCCTGACCCAGGGATTGAACCCAGGTCTCCCTCATTGTAGGCAGACGCTTTACCATCTGAGCCACCAGGGAAGTTCAAAATATAGTGACTAAACCACCACATATATATGTATATTATCAGTCACAGCTCCCAGTGCCAAGCATCAGAGTCTAACTGATATAAACAGGAAAGGTACTTTGTTAAAGAAACAATTCACAGTAGAAGTGTATTTCTCAGACTCACCAGGAATATGATTCCTGAAATATTCTCAGAGAATGAGACTTGGAGGTTTTATAGCGAGAAACCATGCTGAATAAAGCTGCAGAACCTTCTGGTGAATCCACCCTTGCGGTTGACACTGGACACACCCACTGCTAAAGTCACTGATACTATATCATGAACACTGTTTTTACAATGACTATTTCTTGAAACTTGATGTAGCTAATCTCCTGTTACTAGCTATCACCAAAACTGTTTCTGCATAGTTCTTGCTTCTCATGTTGTTTCATTACTTCCTCATGCAAAGCTTGAATTGGAAATGTCTGATTGGTGCAGTCCAGTCGACAAGCTTGAGTCCTACATACCAGGAAGGCCAGGTTAGTGAATGTATGGTATTTGCAGCTTCTGCTAGTGGAGACTGGTTCTGCCTCATGGGATGGTGAAGTCCCCAGGGGTAGACGGAGGTGCAGATGTCCAAAAGAATGAAAATAGGGCATTATCTCTCCTAAGAAAGTGTTATTTATCAACACTGCAGTCTTACTAATCAAATAGAAACCAGTTAAAAACACAAGAAAAGGGATGCCGTTCATTGTAGAAAACACTATTCATGTCTTATGATGAAACTGATTTGGGCTTATTTCTTGGCAATATATGTTCCATTTGACTTTACAAATTCCTTTGGGAGGACTGAGACAGTAAAGTTTCTCTGCTAAAAGGATCACAAAGAGCTCCTGGTATACAAACCTGCCTCCGCCTTTCACCATCCCTCTGAGTCTTTATGGTCATCAGTCTTACTCACTGGAGTGATACATTTTAATTCCTTATATAAAAATCCAAGCAGAAGAAAGTGCAATAAAACAGATTTAGCTCTGATGTAAGCACTCCAAGATAATCTGTGCAAACAAAGCCTTTCAGGGTAATTATTAATTATGATTACAAATTACTCTGATCACTTGGGTTTTCTTCAAAATGAGGGAAACTTCTGAAAAATAAAAGGGTAATTAGTTGCAGTTGCACTAGTGAATGTGTCTACTAGTAACATCAGGAATGGAAAGATAATGAAGTGGAAATAGGAATGGTAGATTATGAGCTGGAGTTTGTCATCAATTCAAGTGAGAAATCAGGTAAGTAAATGACAGCTAGTTTCAGTCGCAGTTAGAATCCTGATTCGTAATCTGCCGGGATAGAGTGTAGGGAAGCATTGAAGGAGACAGAAAGAAAGACCTGCCACTGACTGTTGTAAATGTCAGGAAATACACAAGGCCCTTCACACTTTATAACATCTGATTTGTTAAGAATTTTCCCATTTTTAAATTCTACATGTTGATTACCCATGGACTTAATCAGTAAAAGGAGTTAAAGGGGAAATGCTGCACAAGATTTGAAAATTCCAAACATATACCATGGTACAGAGGTTAACAAGAATTCCATCAGTATAGAATCAATGCTTTAACACCTAAAAGCAGTAAGTTATGTGCTCAACATGCACTTGTGATGTACCTAAAGTGTGTTTAAACTAGGAACAAGAAAGGAGGGTCGTTATCCTTAAGTAGCTAAATATTTATGCTGAAGAACTGCACTGAAACACCTTCAAAGAATTAAAAAATTCATGTGCTGTAATTTTTATTGCACACTGATTTCAAAAATCACTGAGTCTTTTCCCCCTAATATGGTTTTCACTAGTCTATCAGGTAACTGCACAGTTTTATTTCTTTTAAGGTTGGTGATTCAGTGAAACATCTTTTCTATCAATGTAATACTGGTAATCACGTGCAAAGATTTAAAAAATACAAAAGTTAGAGGGGTCTCAAAATTGAAAAGAGACTCTTACAAAAAAAGGACAAAGAACTATTTGCTTTAAGTAGATGTTTAATAGTTTCATTTTGCCTAAAAGTATACATCTATCGAAAAAGCAAGAGAGTTCCAGAAAAACATCTATTTCTGCTTTATTGACTATGCCAAAGCCTTTGGCTGTGTGGATCACAATAAACTGTGGAAAATTCTGAAAGAGATGGGAATACCAGACCACCTGACCTGCCTCTTGAGAAACCTATATGCAGGTGAGGAAGCAACAGTTAGAACTGGACATGGAACAACAGACTGGTTACAAATAGGAAAAGGAGTACGTCAAGGCTGTACATTGTCACCCTGCTTATTTAACTTATATGCAGAGCACATCATGAGAAATGCTGGGCTGGAAGAAGCACAAGCTGGAATCAAGATTGCCAGGAGAAATATCAATAAGCTCAGATATGCAGATGGCACCACCCTTATGGCAGAAAGTGAAGAGGAACTAAAAGGCCTCTTAAAGAGAGTGAAAGAGGAGAGTGAAAAAGTTGGCTTAAAGCTCAACATTCAGAAAACGAAGATCATGGCATCCGGTCCCATCATTTCATGGCAAATAGATGGGGAAACAGTATCAGACTTTATTTTTTTGGGCTGCAAAATCACTGCAGATGGTGACTGCAGCCATGAAATTAAAAGACACTTACTCCTTGGAAGAAAAGTTATGACCAACCTAGATAGCATATTCAAAAGCAGACACATTAGTTTGCCAACAAAGGTCCGTCTGGTCAAGGCTATAGTTTTTCCAGTGGTCATGTATGGATGTGAGAGTTGGACTGTGAAGAAAGCTGAGAGCCGAAGAATTGATGCTTTTGAACTGTGGTATTGGAGAAGACTCTTGAGAGTTCCTTGGACTGCAAGGAGATCCAACCAGTCCATTCTAAAGGAGATCAGCCCTGGGTGTTCCTTGGAAGGAATGATGCTAAAGCTGAAACTCCAGTACTTTGGCCACCTCATGCGAAGAGTTGACTCATTGGAAAAGACTCTGATACTGGGAGGGATTGGGGGCAGGCGGAAAAGGTGACAACAGAGGATGAGATGGCTGGATGGCATCACCAAGTCGATGGATGTGAGTTTGAGTGAACTCTGGGAGATGGTGATAGACAGGGAGGCCTGGCATGCTGAGGTTCATGAGGTTGCATATAGTTGGACACGACTGAGCGACTGAACTGAACTGAACTGAACTGATACATCTATAGCTTTTAAAAATTGAGCCATTTAATTCCTATACATATATAGAAACAAATCAGATGAGTTGAAATTTAAGGACATAGCCTTTGACCTGTATTGGATTTTCCTCCAATTGTACTTATCAACTCCAGGGCAATGTAAAGGGTAGAACACCCACCCACTTGCTGGAGATTCATGACTGAAGATCAAATTAGTTCTGTAAGGAGGGGTCAGAGCAGATGAGATTCAAATAGACTTTGCTAAGAAGGGGTGATAGTCTTTAAAACTTCAAGTGTAGTGGTCTAGGAAACAGTAAAAGATAAATACTTGATTACATATCTCAGAATTATAAGAGAAATTTTACTGAGCATAAGTGCTAAACACAGAGACAATGATCATTATATTTAAATAAGTTAACCTGTATTTGTCTGAAATGATATTGTTTGTCTCACCACTATTTTTACAGGAGGAAATCAACACAATATATCTGATTCTGATATAGAAAAAGTAGTTGTATATGTAAGTATCTCTAATTCTCTCACCCATATTTCCTTGCATTCCCTCATCTCCATAAATTACTGCTTTTTCTTTCTCTATTTTCTGTACCCAGACTTGATGGTACACCTTGTCATTGTCATAATCCCCTCTTTAGTAATGAAAGGGCTGGAAACAATAAAGACAGGAAAGAAAAGAAATTGAGGGGAAGAAAGGAATACTCCTTTTTTAGATCCTCTAAGAAAAACAAAACAACGAAAATGTGATTGGGGGAATTTGTTGTTGATACTTTTAGAATAATGATAAAAAATGCTTATGATAACGGGTTCACAAACTGGACCCCAGCCTAAAGTCTTGACTTCACTGAAGCCTCACAAATCTTCCCCAAATATATTTCTATACACTGTGCAATATGATGAATTGCATAATTCAATGGAGGGATTTCAAATACCAAAGCAGAATGATGTCTCTAGAAGACCATGGCATATACCCAAGGATAAGCAAGATGGATTGAGTACTTGGCTCCCTACTTTTGGTGTCCACCTAGTGGGTGGTACTGAAATGCTCTGTCCTCCTGACAGGGTTGAAAATGAAGGCTCCTTGGGAGTTGGTGATGGACAGGGAAGCCTGGAGTGCTGCAGTCCATGGGGTCACAAAGAGTCGGACACGACTGAGCAACTGAACTGAACTGAACTGAAAGAGCTGTCTATTGGACCATGCTGAGTAGATCACTCAGGACAGAGAGGGATAAAGAAGAAGCAGAAGAAAAGCCTGTTGGAAGGAGATGTAATCTTACTTTTGGGTTCTGTGATGTTGAGATTTGCAAAGAAACTGAAAAAAAAATCAAGAATTTCCTAAACATATCTCTGCAGAAGAATTTCCTCTTTATGCTGCTTCTTCTTTGCTCATGCCTTGTGTTCTTCCAGTTTTGTTTTTGTAGCAGGATAATTCATTTGTAATTATGCAAACTAATGAATAAATGAACATCCAAAAGAACAGACAGGCTTGACTCAATCCAATCATTTTCAGAGCCCCAAGAGGACAGGTTTATTTTGAGAAATATCAGATCCAGAAGCAGCAGAAAAATCTAATACTATATCCTCTGATGTCAAGTGCCCATTTTCATAAAAGTAATTATATGGAAAAAAACCACATTTTTGCAGATTTTACTAAGTTCTGAAAACATAATGATTGTATAATGTTAATGATTTCTATTGTTGTTATAATTTTCCTTGCTCTTCACAAACTAGCATAATCTCAGAACTTAAAATACTGTATCTTACCATTTTATTATTAAATTTAAAAAGAAAGTGTATTTAGTAAATATACTATATTGTCTACATACTTGAGAAGCTTTTTAGGTGTAATTATACAAAGAGCACAGTTATAATTTTAAACTAATAGGACACTTCAGATTGAAGAATGGGCTATACAAATATATATTCTTTTCCTATTCCAACTTTCCCTAAATGTCTACTGTCTCCCATAAAAGAAGACATACAACTTGATTATGTCTAAATAATCTTTACATCTTTATCAACATCAAAAGCTTTTTGAGATCATGTGTTGGAGCACCAAGAATATGAAATTCTGCCGTGATTTTGTGTCTTTGTGGAAAGGGTCCAGGTGACACTCCCTCAACAACCACAGGCCCTGTGATAAGCACAATGCCATTTCTTTCCTCCTGAGCAATCCTAACTCCTTTTACTTGAAAGAAGTGAAGGGTATATCTGTAAACACACTTGTCTTCTGTAAAAGAAATTGAAAATGGGTTCTATAAGAACAAAGAGGTTACAGAAATGGAAAACTCACAGTACCATTCAGAAGAAGAGGAACTATGGTCATAATATTCCAATAACTGGGATAAATCTTGTTCCTACAAATTTTGTTTTGGAGAATCAGTAAGATGATCATAGAAAGAAAAGCAACCAATTCAAGATATTTTGAAAGTGTTGAATCTATTCTTGTAACTTAGTCTTATTTATGAGTATTTGTACTATCCCCCAAGGTCCTGCCTGCCTGAGAAACCAGGGGATAGGGATGGGGCTTCATATGTTGATGCTTCTAAATCCGTCTAAGCCACCGGGAAGATTAGTTTCTTTGCTCATTTTCAGCACAGTAAAGGTTAACAGAGATTTGTCAAGAGAACACACTGATCATAACAAACATGCTCTTCCATCAACACAAGAGGTGACTTGACACATGGACATCATCAGATGGTCAATACTGAAACCAGATTGATTATATTCTTTGTAGCTGAAGATGGAGAAGCTCTATACAATCAGCAAAAACAAGACCGGGAGCAGACTGTGGCTTAGATCATGAAGTCCTTATTGCATAATTCAGAATTAAATTGAAGAAAGTAGGGAAAACCACTAGACCATAGAGGTATGACTTAAATCAAAGTCAGGAATAGATTCAAGGGATAAAATCTGTAGACAGAGTGCCTGAAGAAATATGGATGGAGTTTTGTAACACTGTTACGAGGTGGTAATCAAAACCATCCTAAAGAAAATGAAATGTAAGAAGTCAAAGTGGTTGTCTGAGGAGGCTTTACAAATAGCTGAGAAAAGAAGAGAGGCAAAAGGCAAAAAGGAAAGACATACCCAACTGAATGTAGAGTTCAAGAGAATAGCAAGGAGAAATAAGAAAGACTTCTTAAGTGAACAATGCAAAGAAATAGAGGAAAACAATGGAATGGGAAAGACCAGATTTCTTTAAAAAATTGGAGATACAAAGGGAACATTTCATGCAAAGATGGGCACAATAAAGCACAGAAATGGCAAGGACCTAACAGAAGCAGAAGAGATTAAGAAGAGGTAGTAAGAATACACAGAACTATACAAAAAAGGCCTTAATGACCTGGATAACCACAATGATGTGGTCACTTACCTAGAGCCAAACATTCTGGAGTGTGAAGTCAAGTGGGCCTTAGGAAGCATTATTATGAACAAAGCTATTGGAGGTGATAGAATTCCAGCTGAGTTATTTCAAATCCAAAAAATGATGCTGTTAAAGTGCTGCATGCAATATGCCAGCAAATTTGGAAAACTCAGTAGTAGCCACAGGACTAGAAAAAGTCAGTTTTCATTCTAATCCCAAAGAAGGGCAACGCGAAACAATGTTCAGACTACCACACCATTGCACTCATTTCACATGCTAGCAAGGTAATGCTCAAAATCCTTCAAGCTAGGCTTCAACAGTACGTGAGCCAAGAAACTTCAGATGTACAAGCTGGATCTGGAAAAGGCAGAGGAACTAGAGATCAAATTGCCAACATTCACTGGATCATAGAGAAAGCAAGAGAATTCTGGAAAAACATCTACTTCTGTTTTACTGACTTTGCCAAAGCTTTTGACTGTGGATCACAAAAACTATGGATAATTCGTAAAGAGATGGGAATACCAGACCACCTTACCTGTCTTTGAGAAACCTGTGTGCAGGTCTAATAGCAACAGTTAGAACTGGACATGGTTTCACCAAGACATACAGAGCTATAGGAAGGTGGACATGAATAGGAAGAGAGGAGGCAGATGGAGACTGGGTAGCGGGAGGTTACCAGTTGCAAAGCATATTCAGGGATGTTAATTTTAAACTAATCTCGAATTGCCTAATGAGCTTCTAGGAAATGGTTCTGTCTCCCCAGGCCAAAAAGGCGAAAAGAAAGAAGGTGTGAGGCATAGAACAATGCCATCCTTCTTTGTCATTTTACTTATAAATAAAATAAGTTTATGAATCGTATTCTACTTTGAATGGCAAAGTAATGTCAATACTACTACTGATAGTAGCTGGTGTTACGGAACCGTTCATATCTGCTGGTCAGTTCTGGTAAGAATTTTACATGAACCACCTCATTTTATTCTTAACACATATGTTACTTAATCCTCATTTTATAGAGGAGGTTATGTGGTTAACTCAGGAGACTATAACCTGGGCTGTCTGATTCTGGAACTGATAGGCTTAACCATTCCTCTAAACTGCCTGTTTGATTGGGTTACTTTAGTTACAATAGTCATTTAAAAACCATGCACACAACTTAAAAAAAAAAAAATTTTCAAGACATACTTCTGGTCACAATCCTGTGTGCTGATAGAGATATAGGTTAGGTTGGGGTTGTTAATAGCAATCCAGGCCCTTGAAAAATTATCTATGTGGCAGAAAGCTGAAGTCAGGCTTAAAACACTTTTTATGAGAAATGCTTTGCAATGTGGACATACAGTTGATAAAAATATGTTTAGCTTGCTAGAAAATAATTATGGGTCACCTTTAAAGAGTCTAAAACACACAGATGTCAGATATATCACAAGCTGTCAAAAATGTTTTATATCAACCTAAAATTGTCTAGAGATTGCTTCAAATCCACATAATCTTAATAGAGTACGACTGTTTATGTGAGGCTTTTTGCAACAGCAGATGTGTGTGGAAAGATACACCCTGTCTTGCAGCTCCCTACTGGTCCACATCAGACTTGGCAGCAGGGAGTGGAGGTCAGGCATGCTTTAGACTCTTGACATAGATTCAGTGCAGCCGTTCTCATATGAAAGCAATTACCTAAGCACAGCATTGTACTGAGTACTTACCAGATTTTTGGAGCTCCATCTGTTCTTTCCTATGTAGACCACTTAAAATGAGGAAAAAAAGAAGCAACTCCAGAAAAGAGCTGCTAGGACTTCACAATTAATACACAAAGAGCTACTCAGTACTGTGTAAATACAAGAGAAAGAAGAGGAGGAAATAAGCATGAGAGGATGAAGATCAAATCCTGAATGTGAGAATATGGCTCAGAGAAGGAAGGTCCTAAGATTGCTAATGGGTCCAAGGTTTGGTTTTTGGAGGAATGCGAAAGTTCTAAAATTAGATTGTGGCGACACCGCACAACTTTGTAAATATATTAAACAGCCATTGAACTGTATACTTAAAATGGGTGAACTTTATGGTATGGAAATTATCTCAATAAAGCTGTTAAAAATGAAGAAAGAGAGGATGAAAGTCTTTAAAAAGAACAACAACCCAGCAACCATACAATGGGTGAGTGAAAATAAACTCTGACAAGCAGAATGACATTTTCCTACCAACAACACATTTATCCTAATATCTGCTCCATGTACTTCAAGATCTCTTTTTAAAGATGAGGGGATGGATTATTCAGAATGTTTTCCCAAATGGAGCCTGTTGTAGTGAGTGGATTAAAAATATCCCTCTTAAGTGGTCCTTTCCATTCTAGTATTAAGAACCTACTGCTTTTCACTGGCATAGAATTCTGAGAATTCAGTCCTAAGACAAAATGAGAAACAATGCTAATGTGGTATTTCTAATCTAAATATCAACAGGACACATGCTGAATGGCTCATAATCCCTTAAGGAGGGTTGGATTTCATTCTTATCTACAGGAATAAGTAACGGATACTTTGAAAAACAGGCTCTAAATGGGTGATATTAAAAACAGTACTAACTACCAGAACCACCGATAACAATAAAGTTTTCCCCAACACATTCCTCTAAGAAGCTGAATTCCACACCCCTGTTACCCAGAGACCATGACTGTCCAGAGTGGCTTCTTTTTCTAATTTACATAAGGATATTCCCACAAGCTAGAAGTGATGTTGCTAACTGTTGCTGCTGCTGCTGCTAAGTCGCTTCAGTTGTGTCCGACTCTGTGCAACCCCATAGACGGCAGCCCACCAGGCTCCTCTGTCCATGGAATTCTCCAGACAAGAATTCTGGGGTGGGTTGCCATTTCCTCCTCCAATGCATGAAAGTGAAAAGTGAAAGTGAAGTCGCTCAGTCGTGTCCGACTTGTAGCGACCCCATGGACTGCAGCCTACCAGGCTCCTCCGTCCATGGGATTTTCCAGGCAAGAGTCCTGGAGTGGGGTGCCATTGCCTTCTCTGAAGTCAAAGTCTAGAATACATAAATAGGACATTATTCCCAGTTTAAAATGTTTGGCATAGTGAGTGTTCCTGTATCTAGTACCTGCTTTCCCCCCACTATTTAAACCTCTTTTTCAATAGGTATAATCAATTAAAAAAAGAGGGAACTTTACCCTCAGAGATAGCTTAATTTTCAAAACCTGTTTAGTCCTGTTGCCTGTCTTCTAGACAAACTGCTTCCAAATAGCTAATTACCTTGAAACATCTCACTTCAATACATTAGGAAAAAAAAAGAGGCAGATTGGAATTCATATTACACCTTATGAAATTATTGGAGGAGGAAATGGCAACCCACTCCAGTATTCTTGTCTGGAGAATTCCATGGACAGAGGAGCCTGGCAAGCTACAAGTGCATGGGGTCGCAAAGAGTTGGACACGACTGAGCGACTAACATTTTCACTTCACTATGAAGTTATTACTAATTGTGATGTTAAATATTGTCAGAAATCCAAAACAAATGTTCTTTCTTTTAACTCTAATTAAACTTGATATCCAAGTTAATTTATATATGTTAGCAAACTAAATATTTTTCTGACTATGGGCAGAACTTAGCAGAGAGATAAATCTCAAGTACTTTAAACAAAGAGACAGGAAACACTCTCAGGCATGACAACAATTTGGATAAAACAGAATTAACTGTTTGTCTACCAATAAATGTTTTGTCCTCAATCCTTGCTGATAAAAGAAGAGATTTTTAGAATGCATTCAGAACGCTTTAAACATTTAAGTGAATATCTAAAACATGAGTTTTCTGCATTTTCTGCCCTATAACCAAATTTGATAGATATCTCAAATTTCCATTAAGAATTATAAGTCAGTAATTTGACTTTTAAGGACAGATGACTTGTTTCTTTTATTCCCTACAGATTTCTGTGTAAGAGTCAATAAATGGTATTTACTTGTTCATTCTCCCACATTTCCTTTCTATTTTATTTATATTGCATTGCATTCCTTATGGAATTATGGGGTATTATTAGTATGTCTAAAGGCAGATAATGAAACTGAAGTTCAGAGAGGTCATTACAGGCTTAGAATCATGCAGCTATTCAGGTTTTTAGTGCATTTTTTTATTTACTCTTACACACTTTAGTATTTCATGTTCTCAGAGCAGGGATTACAGCCTATAATAGTACACTATATTTGCAAGGAGAAAAATACATCTGCAAAACACATACACACACATATTGCTTGACTGCTTTGATTTTTTTGATTGTTTTTTGATTTGATTATTTTTACCCAGGTTTGATTTGTTTTTGATTGGTTGATTGTTTTGGTTTGATGGTTTTTACCCAGCCTCTATTTATTGTTTGTTCCTAAGGGGATGTGGAGGACATGCACAGAGGCTGCTCAGCCAATCAGCATCCTCTGGCTATAGTACTTTAGTTCTAGGGGAAGCACATGTATTCCATTTAGAGCCAATTAGATGTTATAAAGGCTTTTCCTGGAGCTTCTGGGAAAAGGATTCTCCTTTTTCTCCATCATTTTTAGTCTTTTCTGGGGAAAATTTGAGTGAAAATGGGGCCAACTCAGAGGAAGTAAGGCTGAGAGGTTAAAAAAGAAAAGAAATATGATCAAGGAGATATTCAGTTTTTAAAACAAACACTTGGAAAGTGTTTATAAGGTCCAAGCACAATCTTAAGTACTTTACAAAAACAGCTTTTTTAATGCTCTTAACAAACCTATCAGGTGGGTGCTATTCTAATCTTGGCTTTATAATTGAGGAAATTGAGACACAGAGATATTAAGAAACTTGCCGAATGTCACCAGCTAATATGTTAGGAAGGGCTTCCTTGGTGGCTCAGCAGTAAAGAATCCGCTTGCCAAAGCAGGAAATGTGGGTTCGATCCCAGGGTCAGGAAGATCACCTGGAGAAGGAAATGGCAACCTACTTCTAGTATTATTGCCTGGAGATCCCATGTGACAGAGGAGCCTGGTGTGCTATGGTCTATGGGGTCCCAAAGAGTCGGACACGACTGAGTGACTAAACAACAACAACAATGAGTTAAGGAGCAGGGATATGGACCCAAGTGATCTGGCTCCATCCAAGTGCTCCTAGCTACTGTGCTAGAGACATACTGTGAATCCTTAGGTAAATCAATGGTAATGTAATACCTGCTTAACAATGGGTTCTCAAAGAAAAGACAGAAAGAGGAAAGGGAGGAAGAATAGAAGGGAAGGAAAGCAGGAAGGACGGGAGAAAAAATATTCCTGATTTGTTGCCAATTCCCTTGGTGTTAATATTCATAATATGGCTGATGTCAAGCTATTAACATGATATTATCTGGTTTTCAAAATTCCTAAAAATTTAATAATGAAAGCGTTGGCACAAGCCAGCTGCTCTAGTATACCTCTGGAGATTACATCAAATCTCCCTTCTACAAGATTGCATTTTTATGAATCTGTGATATGCTTTTTAGTTTAAGACGTTTGTGGTTGGGTTTTTGGTTTTTTGCAAAATAAAGTGTCCTAATTGATATCAAATTTTACAGATGATGAAATGCTTTCACGGAAATGCCCATTGTTATCTTTGACCACCACAATCACCTTGTGAAATAGACAAATCACTCATCGGTTTCTCCATCTTAACAGAAACTGACTTGAGGGGGTTATGAATTTGGACTATGTAGTACTGGCAACATAATTTGCGATACTCAGTGTAAAATGAAAATGTAATGTTCCTTGTTCAAAAATCATGAAGAATTTCAAGATAATAGCAGAGTATGAAACTAAATGCAGGGCCCTTCCACCCAAGGGGTCCTGTGTACCTGCTCCCCGTGAAGGCGGCCCTGGGTCTACGTGACTCAGCTGATAAACTTCAGAGGTGGCGCGTGAACTCATATCTACAAGTCTCATAGTTCTTACACTCTATCACACCGCTTTCCTGTAAGGTAAAGGATCTGTAAAACCTATACTTCTATGTAGGATTTATTTAAATTATTAATAATGACTATATATCATGTAGTCGATCAATTTCAAGTAAATACACATACTTGATTCACTTAGATTCCTATGTTGTAAAAGCTATATTTTAGATCACAAGTATATCCAATCCCAGGTTTCCTTGGTGGCTCAGTGGTAAAGAATCCACCTGCAAGTTTGATCCCTAGGTCGGGAAGATAGCCCTGGAGAGGGAAATGTCAACCCACTCCAGTAATCTTGTCTGAAAAACTCCATGGGCAGTCCTTGAGGTCACAAAAGAGTTGGATATGCCTTAGCGACCAAAGGGCAACAATATCTTGTTGGTGGGAATGCAAACTAGTACAGCCACTATGGAGAACAGTGTGGAGATTCCTTAAAAAACTGGAAATAGAACTGCCTTATGATCCAGCAATCCCACTGCTGGGCATACACACTGAGGAAACCAGAAGGGAAAGAGACACGTGTACCCCAATGTTCATTGTAGCACTGTTTATAATAGCCAGGACATAGAAGCAACCTAGATGTCCATCAGCAGATGAATGGATAAAGAAAGCTGTGGTACATATACACAATGGAGTATTACTCAGCCATTAAAAAGAATACATTTGAATCAGTTCTAATGAGGTGGATGAAACTGGAGCCTATTATACAGAGTGAAGTAAGCCAGAAGGAAAAACATAAATACAGTATACTAACGCATATATATGGAATTTAGAAAGATGGTAACAATAACCCTGTGTATGAGACAGCAAAAGAGACACTGATGTATAGAACAGTCTTATGGACTCTGTGGGAGAGGGAGAGGGTGGGAAGATTTGGGAGAATGACATTGAAACATGTAAAATATCATGTAAGAAACGAGTTGCCAGTCCAGGTTTGATGCACGATACTGGATGCTTGGGGCTGGTGCACTGGGACAACCCAGAGGGAGGGTATGGGGAGGGAGGAGGGAGGAGGGTTCAGGATGGGGAACACATGTATACCTGTGGCAGATTCATTTTGATATTTGGCAAAACTAATACAATTTTGTAAAATTTAAAAATAAAATAAAATTTAAAAAAAAAGTCAAAAAATAAATAAATAAAACAGTAAAAAAAACACAAAAAACAATATCCAATCTTAATTTATTTACATTTCCTTTAGGAAAAATTAAAAGAAATCTTGCCTTAAACTTGAGCTACTTAAATTTTTTTTTTCAAAAAGCCAGAAAAAGAAAACAAATACTAATTCACATATCAGACTTTTAATTAATCTGATATACTTTCCCTGCTACCCTACCACCATACACACTCAACTGCCTTAATATTCAAAACTTAGACAACTCTAAATATCCTTGGGATTTTTCTGAAAACAAAAACAAAAACAAAAACAAAAAATACTTTTATGTCCTATGACAACATTTCAGAACTATCCCAGTTACTTTCTTCCTCATAGAAAGGCTATTTATAGTGCAATTACTATTTTTCACAGTGCCAGGCTCAATCTAATGAGTTTTATTACTAATGTTTTCACAATCAAAAATCATTATAACCCATGATAATATTTGGTGATATATGACAATGGAGTAATGAAATGGGAAAATAAATCTTTCATGTAAGATAACATTTAGAGGTTGCATCAGTAAGTTTCATATAACATCTGGGTTCCACTACTCAATTTTTGATGATTTTAAGAAAGCAGAAAACTCATCAGAATAAGCAGCTGAATAATGCTTCAAATTTAATCTATGCAAACAAATAACAGGTAGTTTATCATGAGTTATAATATAAAGACAGAGGTTCAATGTAAATATTGTTCTCAACATTTCTGTTTACCTGTTGACTTAGACTATTTAATTTTCATTTTTGAGACAATACAAGCTGAGAAAAAAATATACCAGTATGATTTTCTAGAAACATGTCAAAATGCTCTAGTAAGTCAATACGCTGATATGCTTTCAGGATGATTTTCAAAACATTTCAAAATTACCATTCTTGATGAGTAATGTAAACAAATATACCACCAAAGAGGGCGGGTATGTGTGTTTTATATTAGCACTGAAATAAGAGCATTTCAGCCCGACAGGATTTATCCTTTACTGATAGTAGTATTACCTGCTCAGATCTGTTCTGGTGTTGGTATTGGTACTGAGTGAAGGTATTAGAGGAAGAAGCAATTTTGTCCTTCTCAAACTGTTTCTTCACTCTGGCCAAACCACCAGGTACTGTGCACATTTCTGATTCTTCCAGCATCTAAGACAAATTAAGAAAAAGGAAAATTCAACTTTACATCATCTCAGGGTGGGATTCTCAAGCTGTTTAAAAAAAATCATTGACAGTTATTAATGGGTGGTATAATAGAAAGACAGTAACATAAACAATTATTTCAGAAGGGCCTTTATTACAGAAAACCTTAATAAAAATAATCTATCCATGTTGGATTTTCATGTGTCAGTCTTCTGATATAAAGTTAGAAGAATCTTCAAAGTATTGAGTTAATTTTCTTTATCTCAGATAGATTTTGATGTCTAGAGATTAGACCTATTAGAATGTATTTCTCTCATACTACACAAACCAGCCAGATATTAGATAATGGATTAAATTTTAATCCATAATAAAGTCATTATTAAAATTCCAAATGTCTAGATAGGTAACACATTATTAAGAATATTAAAAAACATTTGACTTATTCCAAAATGTACTTAAATCATTAAGGATAAATAAAATAGCTTTGGAGTTATTTTAGGGGAGCATATTTTTAATCATATGCAAAAATATTAAAGTTAATAAAAATAACCACTATTTAATACATAGTGCTGAGTGATTTTCTTCTATATGTTTACATATATTTTTTCATTTGATGCTTCTCCATATTCTGTGAGATATGAACATTTATCATCCTCACTTTAAAATGAGGAAATTGAGGTTTGGGGAAGTAAGACATCTTGTTAAATTCTTACAACTAGGGTGTGAGTGTGGGAGCTGGAGTTTGAACCCACATCTGCCTGTCTTAATCACAGCTGTCTGTCTTAACACTAGCCTTTAAAAACTAGGCAGAAAAACAGATACTCCGGGCTGGATGTACCCTAGGACTCAGCTCTTAGCCTTGGTATATGAGACTCTGGGTTTGGGGGGAGGGTCTAAGTTTAGAAAGATCCTGGTCTATGGCAGTTTATGGATGAGAAAGCTCATTCTAGTAGGAGTCACTTGGAGCAAGCTGAACAACTTTGAGAAGTTGTCTCAGATACTCTGCCCCTGTAAGAAGCAGTAGTAACTCGAAGGCTTTGGTTTTGACAATTCAGCATATTCCCCAGCCCAGCAGGCACTCAAGCCCAGGTGGGACGACAACTGTTAAGCAAACAGGCCCCAGGCCAACCCACTCTCCTCTAGGATGTGTCCCAGTATGAGACTGGGAGGAGATTCAGTGACACTTCATGCACAGAAGGTCTCCTGAGGTCTGGCCCAGTCCTGACATAACCCTGGAAGACTTGAGACCCGAGAGTAACTGGATACTTGTGAGCTGAGCTTCCCTGGACTGTGGATTCTTACGATCCTGAAATCTTGACTGAAATAGTTTCTCAAACAAGTACTAAAAATACAACACTATATTGAGGTTTGCTATACGCTAAAGTGGGTTTCCAGAGGTGGGAGTGGTAAAGAATCCACCTGCCAATGTAGGAGACACAAGAGACACGAGGGTTTGATCCCTGGGTCGGGAAAATCCCCTGGTGGAGTAAATGGCAGCCCACTCTAGTATTCTTGCCTGGGATATCCCATGGACAGAGAAGCCTGGCGGGCTGCAGTCCGTGGGGTCACAGAGTTGGACAGGACTGACCGTGCATGCATGCACACACGCACGCAATACTCTAAGATACCGGAGATGAAATTAACATTCAGGATTGTCTGAATTACTGGCAGATACTCAAGTGGTTGCTTTATCAAGTTTATAACCTTTCCCCAGTTATAGGGCCTGCCAAATATTTAAGAATAGCACATTAGCTCAATGGAAAGAAGGGATACTTTCTATCAAACTGTAACAAACTTCACGTATAAATCCTGGTCAATTACTATCACTTGATACATGTTAAAATCATAAGAAATTATGGCATCTCTTTTGAAATTTAAGATAAAGAAAGGGAAGGGCAAATTAAGGCTATAGTATTTCTCTTATCCCCATCATTTAATTTACATAAATGACCTTTTTCAATTGATCATGTATAGATAATATATAAATATCAAATTACAGAAATCAAGCCAAATTTTGTTAAGAAGAAAGTTACCTTTTCCAACAACTATAAACAATGTCCAAATGATGTGCAAATTAATCTGGTAGGTCTGATTAATTGTGCTAATGAATGGATACTTTCCTAGTATGTGTATTTGCACAAAAATATCAGTTCTTACACTGAATCAGATTGCCTCTTATCTACTAAATGAATTAGGGAAAAATGAATATATCCATTCATTTCCTTTAGCATCGTGCTTTGGAATTAGACCATGTTACACATGCAACAATGCATAGTTTGTTAATATCTTCTAGTAACACAACCCAGTACTCCTGATGCCACTCGCTGGCCTAAGGGGGAAAGCCCTTTGAGCTATAGTTTAGTTAGTAGGAGTGAAAAGGTTTTCTTGTTTACTTCAGCTTATAAGTGCAAGTTTACCTATGTAAGATGGCAGGACTTACTCAAGAAGCAGCCTGTGACTATGAGCTGGAGTGATGTTTCTTTGCTTAGACTGAAATCATTTTGCCTTGGTTACCACCAGGTACTGACATCTCAACTACTCCATGTACTTGTCAATGACCATATAACTTAGATTGCTTTGCGTTGAACCTTTCAAAAAATGTTTATCCTTATTCTGTGTTTCCTATTCTTGGACACAGCAACAAGATTTGGATTTTAATGGGTACACCAATAATAATTATTCTATTAACAAGTCAATTTAAATACCTAACACAAAATCTACCTAATGTTATTTTAATAGTAAGTTAATTTAAATATATAACACTTAAACCTAGGCAAGTATATTACATACAGAATCAGCAATTTTGTTTACAAAGAACTGTTCTTGGTTTCTAGAGCATAATAGAAATGACATAATTTGGGGAGAGGACAAACAGTGATTCTGATCCCATGTATGAGCCTTAAAACCTTGGGCTAGAGTTCCTTAACCTCAGTTTTCTTTCTTATAAACTCGGAGGAGTAGCAACATATTTCTCACAGATTTTTTGCAAGTGTTGAAAAAGAAGATAAAGGAAATGAAACTGCACAGCACAAAATGTATTGCTTTGTTGCTTAATAAATGTTACTTCTCCTTTCTCCTCCAGGGGGCTTCTGTGGACTGATGCTTTTTCACAGGCAGGCCTTTCCTTTGGTGGTGGTGGTGTAGTCCCTAAGTCGTGTCGGACTCTTGAGACCCCATGGACTGCAGCCCGCCAGGCTCCTCTGCCCATGGGATTCTCCAGGCAAGAATACTGGAGTGGGTTGCCATTTCCTTCTCCAGGGGATCTTCCTGACCCAGGGATTGAACCCTGGTCTCCTTCTTTGCAGGCAGATCCTTTACCAACTGAGCTCTGAGGGAAGCCCCAGCCTTTCCTTTATGTTCAACAAAATACCATCTGGCTGATTCTAGGACAAAGAGAAACTGATCTAGGACAAAGAAACTATCTCAGTGTGATTCAAATATAATGGATTCAGTTTGGGGCCAAATCAATGACTTCCGAATTCTGCACATAAAATATTGGTTTATTTATGTAGACAACACTTGGTTATAAGTAGTTTCCACGCTTTTTTGATTAAACAAACATTTGAAGCAATTGACCAAATGAGGCAGTTATTTTGCTGTATCTTAGATACTTATCAGGATTTCTCTGAGATAATATATGTGCTCATTTTTCTCAAAATATTAGCTTAGGGGCAAACCAAACAATAGGGCTTTTTTTTGGACCAAAGATGCTTTCCTGTATAAGAAGAGGCAGTTGAATATAGTTAAAAGAGTATTAGAGTCAAGAGACTTTGAATCTAGTCTGGCTCTGTTGCTATCTAATTACATGACCTCCCACAAATCGCTGTCCCTCAGTTTGTTTTATCTGTACATGGGCAGGAAAGACAGGGACTATTACATTCCTTTTATATAGACTTTCTTCAGAATAGCACTGAAATTAAAAATTTTTTATATGAAATAGTGAGAAATTTACTTTCTCATGTGCCCGATTTAAATGTTTTTCTTTTAACATACTATAAATACAAATCATGCCTTGTACACATTTGTTTTATGGTATAGTATCCTCGTGCCTAGCAAGATAAAAGTCTTCCTAGATAAAAGATAGCTAAGTAAATAGCTAGTCTTTATCTAGGTATTTTCAAAGTCAGCTTGTTTCCCCAAGAAACATTTTTTCAATTTATTATCTAACTTGCAGTGAAGTTGCTTAATGATCCAGCAGGGGGTGCTATGTAAGAAGGCTGGCAGGAGGTGCTGGAGGGATACTATTTGTTTTGGAAGTATTTAGATACTTATTTCTCTACATTCATTCAGCATCTATGCTGTGTCTCAAATGTATTTTAATTACAATGCAAAATCTTAAATGTCATCTAGAATTGCAGTATTGTTAATGAGTTTGGCACAGTCATTCTTGTCTCTGAATAATTTGTAAAGAAAAACGCCGCTTCACAGTAGCTATTTTAGAATACCACCCTTCTTGGCTGTTCTCTCTCTCTTTTGGATAAATGAACATCTTTGCTAATTTGAAGATTATAATTATAAAAGAATATCCTTACATTCCATTAAACTATAAAGCTTCTACTAATAACATGACTTCTCAAATCCTGTGGCTTGAAGGCCACAGAATATGGAGCCCAACAAACTCTTTTGAATATGACTTTATTATGCACTGGCTCTAAAAATCGGTGGTCTTACTGAATCCTGCTGTTTCCTATAATCATAATTGGTTTAGCAGAGTGCCTACATTGCTAATCTCCCTCATTTCTATGTTGATTAAGCTACTCGTAATGGATTTAGTGCATACAGAGAAATGAAAAAAGCAAAAGAAATTATATTGCCAGTGAATTTAAATTAACTATACATGTGACCAAGGAGGATGGGAGGCAGACCCACATTATTAAGATTTTGAAATTAATTCCCAACCTTCCTGAGGAGAATAGCTATAGGTTAAATGATAATTGTGGCAATAATAACACATTTATACAGTGCCTTACGGCTTACATGTAAATTATCTCTTTGACTCTTCACAGAGACCCTTTGCAGTAGGTGGTTTTTCCCATTTTTCAGTTAAGGAAACTGAAGTTCAGAGAGGGGTTAAGATAGTAGCCCAAGTTTATACAAATGGTAAGTGGCAGCGTGCATGCTAATTAGCTTTAGTCATGTCTAACTTTTTGTGACCCTAGGGGCTGTGGCCTGACAGGCTCCTCTGTCCATGGGATTCTTCATGCAAAAATACTGGAGTGGATTGCCATGCCGTCTTCCAGGGTATCTGCCTGACCCAGCGATTAAACCTTAGTCCCTTATGTCTCCTGCATTGGCAGGCAGGTTCTTTACCACTAGTGCCACCTAGGAAGCCCCAGCAAGTGGCAGAGCTGAAGCTTAATTTCAGATACCCTGAATTTGATACATAGTATTTCTGTTTTCTCTACTTTATCCAATTGTCCAGTAGTATTCTTATATTTCCATGTAAAGAGGGCATGTGAAAGGCAGACAATCAGCCGGCCTATTGCAGAAGCACCAGGAGCAGCTTACATTGGCGGAGAAGCTGCGGCAGTCACCCCTGGAAACAGCTGCCTGGTACTTCGCCATCCGTTCCTTCAAGGACACCACCTCTTGGAGGTCTGATGCACTCTTGCTCTGCACGGCAGTGTCTTCTGCAAATCCACTTGCAGGCTTATTAGGGCCAGTAGTCACTAAAAACAAACGTAGCATACTCAGATATGATTCAGGTTTTGAAAAGAAAATAACATCATCTTAGGAACAGTGAAGGCAGTTAAAACATCTGGTTTTGGAAAGCAGACTGTAATATACCACAGTATTGCCCATGTTTCATGGTCACCTTCTTTTTTTAAACTTTCAAGCAAAGCTACAAGCCCATAGAGAAGCATCTGCTTATGCAAACAGCAAATGAAAGTACTGCCCCTCTTTCCTGCCATCATTCCGATAAACAGTAAGTATTTATTAAGAGACACATAATGTTAATGAAACTCCTGAAGTACTATGTGTTGGATTTATGCTAAATGCTATAAAAGCATAATCTCATTTACTTCTCTAACCACCTCATGAAGTATGTTCCATTATTTTCCAAAATTTACAGATAAAGAAAATGGAGAATCAGAGTAATTAAAAAACTTTCCCATGATCACACAATTAGTGTCAGATTTGGTGGTTTGACTAAATCTTTAGCAAGTCTAAAAATTGCTCTTTGCCTCTCACTTTACCTTTCAACCCTCAAGGAGATAGATCTAGAAAGATCTATTGAGATAGATCTAAAATATGTGAATGCTATGAGAATTATAGACTGGAGTTTTTCCTATTTCATAGAGGCATGTGTTACATAAGACAGAATTAATAGTTCCCTTTAAAAAAACTTTTACCAGTCATTCCAGATCACCTGATATTTTCCCATGAAAGCCATCTACCTGACAAAAATATAGGGCATTAGATATTACATATTTGCAAACAGAGCAAAAGCCTGATTGCATGACCACAGGATAACAGATGTTAGAAGCAGAAATGTCTTAGAGATACTGTAGTCTTATTTGGTCTAATAGGTTCCTTTTAGGCATAAGGAAACACATCTAAAGGTTTCTTGATGTGAAAGGAATATAAGGACCCTCCCTGGTTAGTGTGATTCTCCATGTTTATTTAAATATTGGTGCCAGAGTTGATTTCACAACTAGTTTTTGTTATTTAATTCAGTGTTCTTTGTTGCTATCACTCTGTTTGTTGGTTTACTATTCACTCTTTAAAAATTGTAATTCCAAAATCATTTCAAGGGCTCCTTCTGGGGCCAACCAGCGAAAGGTGTGTGTTTTGATGTCTATCACTCATTCATACACCCTGCCTTTCTCCTTAGGGCTTGTTGATTTTTGGACTCATAGGGTAGTGGTTTTTGGTGTATTTTGTTATTTGAATTGGTTTACTAACACTGACTCAAAGCCCCAGAAAACCCCAGTTAACAGATCACCAAGCTGTTTCCTCCCTGCCTTGTTCCCCTATCTTCTCACCTTGTCCCCACACTGAACCATCTTATTACATTGTTTGTTTTTTCCATCAGCTACTTCAAAGTTTATGTACACACAGCAATTTGAGAATAATATGTGTGACTCAGGAGAGATTAAAAATCATTTGTAGTTTGCCTCCGTGAGTATTTGGCTTTCCTTAAGGACTTATTATATTAAATTATGGATATATTTTAAGGTTTTAATTTTTTTATATTTTATTTCACTCATATCAAAAAGAAACAAAATATAAAGGAATAAGACATTGTATCATATGCATGCTGTGATTGTATAACCTGATATATTCACAATAAATGTGAATTAGTTTTTAAAATTTACTTGTCTTCCGAAAACTCTATATATCCACACAAAAGTATAACTCCTCTAGATAATCCTGATAAAAAGAGATTCCCACAATCTACTGAAAGTCTTTCACATGCTGAGGAAAATATATCTTTATTTTTCTCTGTGCATTGTCTATTTGTACAGATGAATTCTGATCATGTTCAGCCATAGTCCTCTTGTTGTAAATGGTCACTATATAAATTTTATTGAACGTGAACCACTAAAGGTTTTCCACATTATGATATAAATTTCATTTTGTACATTATTCATAAAATATGTCAGTCTTTTATCAGTCTTAATAGAAAGTCAGTAGTTTATTTTTGCAAAAATGTACAGAGTATTTACTTTCCAAATACTTCAATTTTTATCAATTTTTATCCTACTTACTGGGAAATGCCTAAGATTATTAATGGTCAGGAAATCAGTTGCCTGAGTATGAAAGAGATTTGGCTTCCATTGCCTTGTGGCTCTTTATTCTGATCAGAGAAAAGACATTACATTTTAATCTCTCTGTTTTTCTCTCTCTTTCTCCCTCTCTTTTCCCCATCAGTGACTTTGCCTACACAGGCAGGGTAGTGGAGTAGAAAACCTACCTGGAGCAAATAAATTGTGTCCATGTTTTTTAACCTCCTAAGTCAATGTCTTTTAATTTCCTCATCTGAAAAACAAGGTGATGCTTCCTGTCGAATGTACTGTGAGGCAGCACACCCATCTGTTCCTATCCTGATGTTGATGACACCTGATGTACATTTGTAAGGTTCATAAAACAGCTTCTTTTTTATTTTTAACTTATTTATTTGTTGAAGTATAATTGCTTTACAGAATTTTATTGTTTTCTGTCAAACCTCAACCTGAATCAGCCATAGGTATACATGTATCCCCTCCCTTCTGAACCTCCCTCCCATCTCCCTCCCCATCCCACCCCTCTAGGTTGATACAGAGCCCCTGTTTGAGTTTTCTGAGCCATACAGCAAATTCCTGTTGGCTATCTATTTTATGCACCCCACTCCAGTACTCTTGCCTGGAAAATCCCATGGATGGAGGAGCCTGGTGGGCTTCCGTCTATGGGGTCGCACAGAGTCGGACATGACTGCAGTGACTTAGCAGCAGCAGCAGCATATATTTTACACATGGTAATATAAGTTTCCATGTTACTCTTTCCATACATCTCACCCTCTCCTCCCCTCTCCCCATGTCCATAAGTCTATTCTCTATGTCTATTTCTCTATCGCTGCCCTGTAAATAAATTCTTCAGTACCATTTTTCTAGATTCTGCATGTGTGCGTTAGAATACAATATTATCTTTCTCTTTCTGACTCACTTCACTCTGTATCATAGGTTCTAGGTTCATCCACTACATCAGAACTGACTCAAAGGCGTTCCTTTTTATGGCTGAGTAATATTCCATTGTGTATATGTACCACAACATCTTTATCTATTCATCTGTTGATGGACATCTAGGTTGCTTCCATGTTCTAGCTATTGTAAATAGTGTTGCAATGAACAATGGGCTACATGTGTCTTTTTAAATTTTGGTTTCCTCAGGGTCTATGCCTAGGAGTGGGATTTCTGGGTCAAACGGTGGTTTTATTCCTAGTTTTTTAAGGAATCTCCATACTGTCTTCTATAATGGCTGTATCAATTTACATTCCCACCAACAGTGTGAGAGCGTTCTCTTTTCTCCACACCCTCTCCAGCATTTATTGTTTGTAGACTTTTTGATGAGGGCCATTCTGACTGGTGTAAGGTGATATCTCATTGTAGTTTTGATTTGCATTTTTCTAATAATAAGAAATGTTGAGCATCTTTTCATATATTTGTTAGCCATCTGTACGGACAGTCCCTTTCTTAGTGATGTGTGGCAAAGAAGATAGGAACATTGGTTGCCTGACCTCATGATATACTCTTTCAGAATACGACTGAGATTAGAAACAGTGTTAACTGAGTTTAGGGTTACTTTAAAGAGAAAGGCAATACAGAACAAAGTGAGTGTAAGACAGACTCAAAGATATCCTGTACAACACAGGGAATATAGCCAACATTTTGTAATAACGGTAAATGGAAGATAACCTTTAAAAATTAAATAATTTAAAAAAATTACTAATAATTGACTGAAAACTAAAGATGCTATTGTCATAAAATACGTGCAGAAAATAGGGAATAATAGGACCTGTAAGTGTTCTAATGGAAAACAGAGGGTGGAGTAACATGTTATAAGGCTACAGTGGTCTGTGAAAAAGAGGAAGGGAAAATAAAATTTTAGATGACTATTTCTGATAGGAAGCATTATAAATATTTACATCACAAAACCATTGTTCTAGAAGTTATTTGTCTCTGGGATTTAGAGGTAATTCACTGTGCAGATGAGTAAATAAACTTTTTTAAAAGTTCAATGAATTCTCTCAAATCTCCAGTTAATGAGTTTTCCAGCCCAGCCTAGACTCTATTGTAACCCTATATATAGAATGTTTTATTTGCTGATAAGAAAATAATTGCTAATCCACCCCAAAATTAATTCTTTCTGCAATAGAATATATCCTGTAAAGCAGAAAGAGCATATAGGGAAGCACTTGGAAAGAATATACACCACTAACAAATCTAAGCTGTTATTATGAGACTATTGGAAACCAAGGGTAAGAATGCCTTTTCAAAGAATTCTGAGATTCTTAGGGAAAAGATTTCTATTATTACCTTTTGTAATATAAGAAGTTACATACTCCAGTTAGACCCAATTGATGTCCACTTCCTATTTTCTTAAATCATGAGAGAGTCTGTGACTATTTTTCATGTCTCTATTTTCCATGAGCCCCAAACATGCGCTTTTCTTCTGCAGTTTTTAAAAATGAAGAAACTGACTAAACCAATTGATCAATCAAGCAAATTTACCTAGGTTGCAAAATTTATTATGCTTCCTTGAGTTTTACTTCCTGTGGAAAGTCCTTGTTTAAGGAATTTTTTAAAAAGCAAAGTAGTACAAGGTAAGGCAGAATGCCCTGATTTTGTTGAGCAATTATTCATCTGCATGTAATCAGTCACAGAAGGGTTTGCACAGTCAGCTTTCTGTGTTTTCTTGGAGGTGATAATAGTTTTAAGATATCAGATATACAAAATGATGAGGAATAGTCAATGTTTTGAATACACTTTGAAATTTTCTCCTAATTTCACAATTTCTGTTATCAGTGAAAGAATTCTTAGAAATATGCAGAGACTAATATCAAGAGGCATTTCAAAAGGGTCACTGAGACATTTGCTATGAATTAGTCTTTGAATTAGCTGTTCAGGAATTTTCAAAGATGCAATTCAGTATTTTTATTTTATAAATGATATGTTCCTAGAGCATTAAAAAATGACAAATCTATCCTTATTTCTCATTAAAAAATGTCTAAAAAGTGAAATAACAAGTTATAAATATAATTCTAGGGTCTTTTTAGAGTAATGACTTGGAAATAAAGGTTAATGTCTAGATACATAGTGGTAGGCTCAGTGTATTGCTTCAAAATACTGTCAAAGTCATAAAAGTATTTACTTAGAAAACACCTAATGTGGCAGGATTCACACGGCCAAGTGCTTTGTCATGATCTTATTTCTAAAGCAAGATTCAATCTCAGCACATTTTCTAAATTTAAATATGTCTTCTTATTTTCAAAATACAAGAGGCCCGTTCCCAAATCGTAGTTGTGGGTAAAGTTTTATGGAAAAGACAATATGTCAATGGATGTTATTGGATGAAAGACTGATATTGAACACCAGGAGCTTCAAAACTGGCTCGCACAAGGATGGTGTAAATTTTTGTGAGTCACCTCTTTACTTCTCCCTTTTGCCTGCGCAATACGAGCTATGTGAAATAAAGTAAAAAAATACTTTGACCTCTTTATTTCACTAAGAGACTGTTTGCTAGAGTCTGAGTTGTAAAGCTGATATTTGGTCTCTCTGATTTAGAGCACAGGTATAAGCAGAGGTGTGTCTGATTTCCTAGCTGTGGTGAAATCAGAAGGAAAGTTATCAAAGGTGGCAAAAGAACTAAAGGTATAAAACTTTTTTAGAAGACTTAAAGCACACATTGAAGGCAGTTAATAGAGTTACTATATGTTGCAGAGGGCTCCCCGGGTAGCTCAGATGGTAAAAAATCTGCCTGCAATGCAGGAGACCTGGGTTCCATCCCTGGGTCCAGAAGATCCCCTAGAGAAGGGAATGGCTTCCCACTCCAGTGTTCTTGCCTGGAGAATTCCATGGACAGAAAAGCCTGGTGAACTACGGTACGTTGTGTCACAAAGAGTTGGACATGACTGAGCGACTTTATTTTTCATATACTGCAGAAGAGAAAAACCAATAGCGAAATACTAATGACAATGTGAAAGAAGATGACAAAGATGGAGAAAAGACAGCAAAATTCAAAATGCTACTGCAAGATAGTAGCATTTCAGTGGGAAGGTGGAGGAATGAGCAGAACAAATGAAAAATAGAATTTTTGCTGAAAATAGAAGAAATATTTGCTGAAAATAAAAGTTGGGCATTGGTAGATTTAAAGTATTTACCATAATCCAGGATAAAAAGTAATTTTAAAACACTGATAGTAAATCCTGGTAAAACATTTCAGAATCAAGGAAAAGAAATTACCCAGACAGATGAAGGATTTCTGTGATGATGAGGCAAAATTCAGGATGTCTTCTTTTTAACACTGAACACTAAAAGCAGTTAGAGAACTGATTACTGAAATTTTAGTTTCCATAGAGAACTAGAGTCTCTGTGAATTAGAGTCTATGTGAATTCAAGACTCTGAGAACTAGAGTCTATGTGAATTCAAGTTGGTACTCATGTGAAAAGTCAATAAAAATCAAGACACAATCCTTTGAACAAGTCAGCCAAAAAGAAAACAGAGACTTAACAAAATCAAATGCAATAGTGTAAAACCAAATGTAAATAAACATGTGCCAAACTTCACCTAAAAGACAAAAGACAAATATTAATAAGTCCAATCATACGCCACTTGCAAGACAAAATTTAAAAAGAAAATATTGGGCAAGAAATTGCCAGGCAAAAATAAATGAAGAGGAGTTATCATGGCTATATTCCTTTCATGCAGTAGCATTAAAAACAAAAATATGTTCAATGAAATAGAGAGCTATTCTATAAATAGAAGATGCCATCCCACTATGAAGCCATAGCAACAATGGGCTTCTGGATGCTGACTAGCATAGAACAGAAACATATAAAGGTCATCTGTAACAAAAAGGAGAATTTTTATATAATTGTTGTGAACATAATTGCTGTGGATGACTTTAATGTTTTTCCATCTTTGCCATATGAAACTTCAAAAATAAATTAGCTGAATTATACTTTAATAAGGTTTATTTTAATGTCATTTATGTATTATTTATTATTAAACAAATACTGCTTATAATAAATATTCATTATGCTCCAGAACCTCCAGTCTAATTGGTAAGAGAGACGGGCAATTTTAGTTTAGAGCGTTTATGGTTTTCCCTCAGGTTGAGTTGGGAGCCCCTGGGATGGGGAGAACCTAATCTACCTGGGTGTGTCATTGCGTTAGGTGTCAGGAAGGCATCCTGAGAAGTGGAATATCTGCCCTGAAACAAGAAAGAGTTGGCATGTGACCATGTGGAAGAGAAGAAGATGCAGAAAAGGAACGAAACAGCAGAATTACCAACAAATCGTGTTGGGAAAATTAGGCAATGCTTTTGAGGAAAACATTAAGAGTTTCTCACCACATGTCAAAGTCAGGAAAATATTTAGAAAACACCTAATATGACCAGATTCACACCACCAAGTGCTTTGTCGTGATCTTATTTCTAAAGCAAGACTTAACTGATTTTTAAAATGATGAAAATTCCTTAGAGAGATATAGCTAATTCATAAAATGAGTTCAGTTGGACTTTCTCAGCATAAAAATTCAAAGTGACAAAATCTTTCAAAATATGTATTGAGACAAAAGAAAACTGGAGGACAGACAAGTATAATAAATAGGCTGAAGTGTTAATTTTCTAATTTTCTGTAAAGAACACTGGTTGAAAAGAAAACCTAACATTATTGAAAAGACAAAAAAATGACTCAAAAGAATGATTCACAAGCAAAAAACAATAGAAAATATGTATAAAGTGCTTTCTACATGTCAGACATTAGTCTTCCTAATGCTCTCAACTGCCTTATGAGGTAGAGACTATATTTATTTTTAATCTCCATTTTACAGATAAGGAAACAGAGACACAGAAAGACTGTCAAACTTGCTCAAGATCAGGTGGCTAGTAAGCTTCAGAGCTGGAAAGGAAGCTAGACAATCTGGCTCTGGGTTCTGTGACTTAAGTACAATTCTATGCTATATCTCAAGAAGTACAAATGTCCAAAAACCAAAAGACAAACCCAAACAATTACCTTCCCAAGGAAAGAGATGAAGTAAAATTCAAACAACAAAATGATGTTGTTTTTTTTTGCTAACTGACTCATTGCATATGCAATAAAAACATATAAAATAAACAGATAGACCTAGAATACTGATCTGATGTATAATTATGACTCAAAAGAAATTCTAGGGTTAAATAGTAATTTGAACTCTCAGGCAGAAAAATAAGAATTTAAAGATTTTTTTATTAGAAATTTTCTAAAATAAATTTAAAAAGCCTTTATTTAGTCCAAACTAAAAGCCAGGCAAAGAATGAGCTGGAGTGTCACAAAAGTCCACAAAGCTGATGCAAATACAGATGTCAGCTTCAAAAGGCAAGTGTACTTCTGGAGACATATTAATAGCCTTGCTATTATATTCTGGATGCATTCTAAAGAAGTCAACTACTTAGTACTCAGAAAATTGACTTAGAACTAAATTGGGAGAATGATGAACTAAATTCCATAAAATCTAAATATATGATTTATAACCCAGCTCAAATTTGTGTACACCAGATCAAATCTATGGACATACCATAGACTCAGAGCCATTACCATGAATAAATTTTCTATAATTCTTAACATTTGCATATCCCTCAGCTAATAATAAAATTCATCTCTTTTAAGCATTCAGAATGCTGCTGCCAAGTCAAATTTGTACTCAATTTGAGTTTTATATATTTTACCCTTATTTGAATATTATAAAACCAAGAAATAGGTGGAGAATAAAATGAAAGAGCAAGTGTATAGCAAATCCTGCATTAATTTACAGTGTTTAAAAAAAACATGGAGAAGAAGGGCAGAGAGTTAACTGAGTAAAACTGTTTGACATGACGGCACGAAAGGCATGCTGTGGCATATGCACCCAGTAAATCAGATTCCACCTTTTAAACCAACCTCCCTCTGGCCCCATTCCCCCCAGAAGCATTGTGTCGTGTGTACTCTAGTCACCTCTCCAAAATCCATTCATTCATGTGATTTTCACGATTTATACATTAACAAGAACAGATCATCTCTCAGGGTAATAAAAAGGATTAGTTCTTGCCTTCTTAGTAAGTCTTCCCTAACCACTCTTCTTCTTATTCAGGTACTGGAAGAGATCCTACACATCCAGTTGCCTTATAGAGGAGAAAGACAAGGTTTAGCAATGTGATAAACAAAGTATAGGTTCTCAAAAGACGTGTACATCCTTATCCCCAACTCTGTGAGAGAGAGAGAGAGAGTGTGTGTGTGTGTGCGTGTATGTTCAGTTATGTCCTGACTCATTGAGACCCCATGGACTGTAGCCCGTCAGGCTCCTCTGTCCATGGGGTTCTCTAGGCATGAATATTGGAGTGGGTTGCCATTTCCTTCTTCAGGGGATCTCCCTGATCCAGGGCTTGAACCTGTGTCTTTTGCTTTTCTTTCATTGGCAAGTGGGTTCTTTACCACTGCACCACTGAGAGGCCCCATTATCTGTGAATATGATATTTTATTGGGTTGACCAAAAGTTCATTCAGATTTTCCTGCAAGATCTTACAGAAAATCTTGAATGTACTTTCTGGTCAACCCAATACATGACAAAGGGGACTTTGCAGATGTGATTAAGAATTTTAAGGTGGGAAGATTATCCAGGATTGTCCAGGTGGGTTCAATGTAGTCACAAGGTTTCACATGAGGGAAAGAGAGGCAGGAGAGTCAGAGTCAAAAAGGAGAGGTAATGACAGAGGTGAGAGAGGGGGAAGAAGGTGAAGAAGGAGAAGAAAAAGAGGAGAAAGAAGTGGAGGAGGAAGGAGAAGAGGAAGAGGAGTGAGAGGGAGGGGAGGAGGAGAAGGAGAAGAGTGGGGTGGGGGAGAGAGAGAGAGATGTAATACAAAATCTAAGCTACAGGCTTTGAAAGCAGAGGAAAGATTCCATGAATCAAGGAATGCAGGTAGATTCTAAAAGCTTAAAAATGTAAGCTCCCCCATAAAACTTCTAGGAGGAAGGGGTGGGGGGCGTCCCAGGCAACACTGTGATGTTGATCCAGTGAAACTTGTTTTGGACCTCCAGAACTGTAATAGAATGGATTTGTGCTATTGTAAGCACAATTGTATGTATTAATAACTGTTTGCATTAATTTGTTACAGCAGCAATAGAAAACTAATACAAGCATCCACTATACATATATATACACCTCACCAAGTTGGAAATCACTACACAGTAAATTATTTTTATGGCATATTTCAGTTCTAGCTGCCCCAAATTTCATAGATTTATACACACAAACCATGCTCTGTTGGAAACATCTTTGAATTTCTTTGTGCCTCAAAGAATAAATGTTCACCTACTCATATATAAGACTTAGTATAAAAGTCCAATTAGATTCTAATCTCTCTGAGTAACAGAATTGCCATTTCTAACTGTAATAACAACTTCTTGTATAGATTTGTCTTCTCTTTTCTGCAGCCCCTAGCATCTCATAAGAAGTTCTCCTGGTACAAGAGCAGTTATAAATGTATAGAATTTAGATGGAAATTAAATAATCATTAGTGCTTACTATTGCTAGTTTGGACATATTTGAAAATTCAATCATATTGCTATTAAATATTTTAAATTGATTGCTTAAAGTATTGGCCAGTTAAAAAATCAATAATTGAATTAAATGACTTAAATTTCTTTGAAATGGTCAAATAAATTGAAACTATTAAATGCCTATAGATGATGCATACTTTTACAAAATAAGTCTTGTTAGATATTTCCCTAACACAATGAGACTTATATTGCATTACAACAATAACTACTTGTTAATGAGTATCAATTATGTATTAGCCATAACCTTACACATCATTTTATGTCTAATTCTTATAACAACTCTACCTGATGGGTGGTATTATTTCCAGTTTACTAATGGCAAAAGTAACATTTAAAAAGATAAAATCATACAATACATGGCTGAGCTTGAAAAAGTTCTGGTATTTCTGAGTACAAGGCTATTTAACTCTGCACAGTCTTTTATGTAAGTGTTTTTCATTAACATATAACATTATAAAGTAAACTTTTAATGAAGGGTATGAATCTCCCTTTCTGCTTCCTAAACATCTACACACAAATCCTTTATTTCAGAGTATCTAGGGATAAATCAAAGGGAAACCAACAAAGTGAATTTTTGTGCCTCTAAGTGAATTCTTTTTTTGTCCTTATAAGCTTGAGTTTAGAACTGGAAATCAAGCAAATTCTTCATCTATATTTCTTTGGTCACTCACTGTGGAGCTCAAACTTGAGATAGGGTTAGGTATTGATCCAAGCCAGCAGGGACAGAGTCAAGCTTTTCTGTAAGGGAAGGAAATACAAAGCCAGGACTACTCTCATTGCTATTGATTTGTTTTGCCTCAGGGCATGGGAAGTGGTGGCATGATTCCATCAAAGTTTCTTCTTGTTTAAATCTGTATCCCAGGTATACAATAAGGGTATTTGATAAACTCTCCCCTTAAGGCTGTCAGCATACATTTGGTAAACATTTATTACTCATCTACTGTTGACCATAAAGAAGGCTGAGCCCCGAAGAACTGATGCTTTTGAATTGCAGTGCTGGGGAAGACTCTTGAGAGTCCCTTGGACAGTAAGGAGATCACATCAATCCTAAAGGAAGTCAGTCCTGAATATTTATCGGAAGGACTGATGGTGAAGCTGAAGCTCCAGTATTCTGGCCACCTGATGCTAAGAGCTGACTCATTGGAAAAGACCCTGATGCTGGAAAAGACTGAGGGCAGAGGGAGAAGGGGGCAACAGAGGATGAGACGGTTGGATGGCATCACCAACTGAATGGACATGAATTTGAGCAAACTCCAGGAGATAGTGAAGGGCAGGGAAGCCTGGTGTGCTGCCGTCCATGGGGTCACAGAAAGTCAGACATGACTTAAAGACTGAACACCAGCAACTGTTGACCACGCATAGTGCTCAGGGCAGGGCACAAAGTCATCACTGTTGTATTTAGTCCTGCTCTACTTGAAAAGAGAAGAAAAGAAAAACCCCAGAGTGATCCTCAAGAAACACAGTGTTCTAAGTGTTGATCTGGCCTTGTGTCTAAAAATAGAACTACAACAGCTTGCATCATTTCCACATGCTGACTTAGGAATAAAAAGTTCCCATATGGCTGGCCCTGCCAAGGAAGTTAGCTTTTGTGAATATGCAGCAGCTGGAGTCCTCCTGAGGTGGGGAATCCTAAAGGAACTTGGTGACACACATACCACATCCCCATCCCCCAAACCACATTCATTTATACTGAGATGAAACTGAAGTAAAATAGATCAAGACTAATCATATTGATGGGGTTTAAAAGTCCCTCACATGTATCCTCATAATGGCTTAATTTCTCTTCAGATTTTTCCCACTTAACCCAAGCAATGAGTAGCTCTCTCTACTGTGCTCTCCCAATGTTTGAAAATTACACTTCTGTTTGCATTATGTGTTACTTTTTATTGTATTGTTGAATCTCTCTGTCATCCCTACTTTTCTCCCCTTCCACCTGTATGCAAGTTCCTCCAGCACAGGGCTGGGTTAAGCTCATTTTGAAACCCGTTTTATATCCGTTCTACCTGGGTTTCATCCTGCATGAGGCAAACCCAAGGGAGATTAACCATCTACTCTGGACCCAGAAAGCCTGATATTTATTCTGTCTCTGACACTTACTTTTGACTTTAAGCAAATTTCTTAACCCCTGGAAGTCTTCTTCTTCCCTATAACAAGAAAATGATACCAGAACCCGAATGCCTGTGAGGACTGAGGGATATCTGATTAAAGCAATGAGTTTTACGTAGTATCTTGCACATAGTAAATAATATATGTTCACTAGCTTCCTGTCTCCTTAGGTGGTGTTATATATCCTAGGTATTATTATCCAGATAATTTGAGATGATACAAGTCTGAGAATAATAAAAGTTACAAAGTTCCCCAAATCTCAAAGCTAGTAAGTAGAAAGGATAGCACTGGACTGATCCATATGAATCTCAAGGCTATTCCATTCCTTTCTAAAGTCAAGTATCTTTCATGTCACTTGAAACAAGGAGAATACAATAGATCATGAAAGAGTAGGTAATTACTGGGAAAGATTGGGGCAAAGAAGGTGTATGGTCATGTTCATATGGCCACAGGAATGGAGAAAGTATTTAAAAGAGAAGAATGTCAATGAATGTGATATCCAAAGTATTAGTCTGTCTGTGTTTTTGGCATTAGCCAATGAACCATCAATTTTTCACCAGGAAACAGGAGGGCAGTCCCCTAGAAAATGTGAAATGTGTGAAAATCACTCTAGTATATCACACTGTGGGGATCAATCTACTCCTTTTCTCCCTGCAAATGGTTCCTCACATTTCCCCCTTCCCTCTGCTTTTAGGTAAAATCATGAAATCATCACTCAAAGCTATTCACATGTTTTATTTCCCTGTAGTGTCTCTGAGCAGTGGGCTTAGCACAATGAACTCTGGCCTGGATCAGTTAGGTAGTGATGATTGGGCTGCTCCTTAAGATTCTGCCTTCCTTGTTTCTGCCTTCCAAAGGCAAAGAAAGAGAAGGATCCTGGATTCCATGTTTAACAATCCATTCCACTGCTGCTCTGGTAAGTACTTCTACATTGCTAGGTACCTCTGCTAAGTATCTCTTCTAAGTACCTTACTGAGATGTTTGATAACTGCTAAAGGAAGAGGGGTTTTTATATTTGGTTAGTTGGAATATAGGTATTCTTTCTATTTCATCTGTATATTCCTTTACTTAAATTGATTTCCATCCCCTTTTTCCCCTAAGGTCTTGGTCTAGAAACTCTCCAAAGTTGCTATGTTTCTGCATAATTCACCTCTCCCTAACTCATTTCCTCTTTGATGTAAGTTAACTTTTTCTCACCCATTATTTCCTAATGTATTCCTTTTATATTCCTACTGCATACTAGCTTAGAATATGTTCTTTCCCTAAAACAATCCATTTTTATTTTTCAGGCTTGGAAAAATTTCATGCAAAGCTAGTTCATGCGTACTGAACTATTTTATTTAGTTCCAAGTATGCTGTTGTATTGGAGAAGACTTTTGAGAGTCCCTTGGACTGCAAGGAGATCCAGCCAATCCATTCTGAAGGAGATCAGCCCTGGGATTTCTTTGGAGGGAATGATGCTAAAGCTGAAACTCCAGTACTTTGGCTACCTCATGCGAAGAGTTGACTCATTGGAAAAGACTCTGATGCTGGGAGGGATTGGGGGCAAGAGGAGAAGGGGACGACAGAGGATGAGATGGCTGGATGGCATCACTGACTCAATGGACATGAGTCTGAGTGAACTCCAGGAGTTGGTGATGGACAGGGAGGCCTGGCGTGCTGCGATTCATGGGGTCGCAAAGAGTCAGACACGACTGAGCGACTGATCTGATCTGATCTGATGCTGTTGTCACTCAACAGATCAAAAATAAGCAACAGTAATAAAATGCAGATGAACCGTTAATCATCTGCAGCTTTGAAAAACATCTTCCCAGTATGCCTACCTTTAAAACAAGCTTGGGCAGAGTAAGAAACTTATTTTCTACTTAAATCAGTCTATGCTAGCTGCAATCTGGAAAAGCCAGACATTTCCAGATCCATTTTTAGGAATTCCTCAATTCTTCATCCTCTAAATTTCCCCTCTCCATTAAGGTTAGCATCTGAGATTTATTCTGACAGAGGGCATTAAAAGAAAGCCTGAATCATTCAGTTCTGATTCTCACTGACTTAGACAATTGATGCTGTGGCAGCTTCTCTCCTACTGACCATACTTTTCCTTTGAAAAACAAAATGCATTTTTTTCAGTCTGCTTTTTGTCTTAGAGAAATTCAGTCTCTGAATTTACACAAACTCTTTTCAATGACCTTAAGTAAGTCTTTGTTTAAAATACTTTCTCTGCCTAAGTCCACAAATAACAGCATACTTTGATATGGTTTTCTTTTGAACTAAATGGCTAATAGACTTCATCAAAGAAAGGAAACCTCACAAACTCCACACAGTTTCCTTGCCGAACATTATTTGGAAAGGCTAAGCAATCAAGGAGAAAAGTGAAAATGCTTAAGTAATGCAACATTTTGCTTGCTAAATAACAGACTCCTCTGGAAGTAAATTCACTCTTTCAGAGCAGTGATATGCTAGAAAAATTCTACCTAAAGAAACAAACACATTCCAAACAATGTGATCTTTAGTCATTTAAATGTTTCCTGGGTAGGAAAATAAAATTGTGAATGTTAAGCAGAAATAATAAGAATCCATCCAGTCTATGGGATTGCAAAGAGTCGGACATGACTGAGCGACTAAACACAGCTCTTACCAAAGTTCTAGGTTCTCCTAATATGCGATAAAATGAAAGGTAATCAGCACTTGTCAAATGTTTGTACTCGCATGACTCCTTTCTGATTATTGTCCCCCATAATTGCAAAGGACACTTGATAATACTGTATACATTTTGAACGGTCTTTTAATTTAGAACAAGGATGTTTATAAATTAAAACTATAATAATTTTAATTATGTCAAAACTGAATCAGCCAGGTGCTGGGTTACTGTCCCTGTCACCATTAACATGCCCTAAATACCCTTTGCATATCAACACAGCCTGTAATTTCAAAAGAAAGAGATGATGTCAGTTTCCTAATGATATCCTGGTCCTAGAACAGTCCAAAGAGTGGAAGTAATTTAATAGTCTTCCCTGCTTAAGATACACATGAGACACATAGTCAGTCAGTCTCATCATCCCTTAATTTATTTATAGCTACTATCCTTGAAAATCTGGCATTGGCATTTGTTTCTTTTTTCTCAGATTCAAAACCTAATCCTATCAGGCCCCATAAGTGGTGGAACTCAGTTTATGCTGCCTATTTCACTCCTGTTTTTAAAGGGCGAAGTGTAAAAATCAGTCTCTAAGTGTTATTCGGATTGAAACTCGCTCTTGTCTATGCACGATAAGACAGAAACATCTATGAACAATGAATTTAATTAAAGCTTGCAAACAAAAGTTTTGATAGACCACTCAGGTGTGGTGGTAGGTAAGGGGAGGAAAGTTGTTGGGGGTCGGGGGTGGGTGGGAAAGAAATGTAAAAAGAATTAAAAATTATATATTGTGCTTCTTTGTAAGATTCCACATGAAGCTAGGCTTTCACAGCTTTCAAACAGAATCACTTTCCAAGACTACTCCCGTTAGGCACCAAAAAACCTTAGGCAGCTGGACAAATCACTTCAACTTAGTGTAACCTTCCACTCTTTTAAGACAACTTACCTGAAAAGGAACTCAGACTATAAAGTTAAGTATGTCCTTGTTTATTTTTAAAGATTATTTAAAAATCTAGACACTTAACTACAGCTACAGATGGGAACTAACAATCACTAGTCAGGGACTCAGCATCAGTCTCCATCTCTTCAGTCTTCTAGTAGCATACATCACCATGCTTACCATTATTTCAGTCAAAGAATCTCTTAGCCTCATCAGTTTACAAAGTGGTCACACCCACAATGTGAATGTGAAAGTCTGGTCATCAAACAGTGGCCAGAAATGATCCCCATGGGCCTTTATATGGGGATAGAAGAAATACAATCATTTGTAAGAATGATGTTCTTGTGCTTTTCCTAACAATGAGTGCCAGAGCCTCTCCTAAAATTTTTTTTGTTTTTGGAAGAACCGGTTATATGCAATTTTTATTATTACCAGGAACTAAAATTCCTAGATTGCCAAGAAGCAAATTGACAGTTGAGATGAATATGGCCAGCTTCACAGATATTTAACATATAACATTATAACTTGCCCAGTAAGCATTTATTGAATGAATTTGCCTTGCAACAATACTGCAAAATTCAGTGCACATCTTTTTAGGGTTTCTGTTGACAGATTTTAATTTTTCTCTTGTAGTTCTTTTTAAAGAGTAGAAAACAAGTTCCCAATTCTGTAACAGAAGTTATTTAAGCAGAGCAGTGATGTGAAATTTGGGATTAGAGCTTCCAGGAGGGAGGAGAAATAAACTTCTTGCCTGTGAACCTGTGAGTCTCCCACAATGAAATCCAGCTCATCTCCCAAAATGCTCAGCAAGACACCACATGAGCAGGTGAAAATTAAAACTGCATAAAATCGTGTGTTCGGAAAATGAAACAAGTCAACTTTGGGCTTTCTGCCCAGTTTCATTTCTGTCAGAAATTCTCTTGTTATTACCTATCTGCAGAAAGAAATTAGAAAAGTGTTATAGCTAAAAAATTTCAGATACATTCATATCTCCATCACAGTTTGGTCCAGAAGAAGATAACTAGCTTCCTCATTCCAGTGGGTAAGTACAAGACTACAGATAGAACATGCAAGTACTAATACACACACACACATACACACACACACACACACACACACTTTTCTTTGGGGGACTATTTAATCACAAGTAGTATCCTGTTTGCTTTATGAGATCGAGGAGGAAGCCCTCCCGAGGTTTTCAGACTGTCCCAGTGCAGTTCTGAGTTGGAAGCCTGCGAAGGAAAACATATGGGGCAGAAATCCCCAGGCCCCATTCACCAGCCGTGCAGGACCTGAGGAAAACATCACGAAACTCTCTGAGCCTAACATTTGCTATTACATGAAGTATCTCAGGAGAAGGAATTTAAAATGTTGATGCTTTGCAGCACTCTCAGCAGTGTGCTTTATAAAATCTTAAAACTGAGTGTGGAGCTGGTGAGTAGCTTAGACCAGACAGAAGTAATACTCATCTATCGTGACCAGTCTCCTGAAACACACACACACACACACAATTCTTGACACCCAATCATGTACATTTTTCAGGGTTCCATCCCCAGTCTTGTGTTTTTGTCTCACCACACACATTCTATTAGCTCTCAGTTTCATCCATATTATATCAATGTATATCTCTAGTAACTATTTAAGACTTAATCTTAACCTTGCCATACTTCTGAAAATTCAGTCTGACTTTTAAAAAGAATATTACTCGCAAACTTCTTTTCATTTTCAAATTTTCCAGTTGTATATTACAATGGAGAACATCTGGGATTGTCAGGATAATGGTGAATGTGACATGCAGTCAATTAAAAGTGAATAAAATGATTGTTGGGTATTAGTATATATGCAAAACCATAAACCTTTAAATATATACACACACACACACACACACAACCTGGGAATGGGGGCAAATATATCAGATGATGAGGAAAATGTCAAACTGGCTTCTGATAAGGTATATTTAGCTCAAGAATGTGGGGACAAATGAAATGGAAGATCAGTGGAACTTCTAATCTTGCAGCTGACAATGGGCCCAGGCTGAGTGGGCATTGGGTCTGGCATGGGTCCTTTAAGCTTTAGCCCCATGCCTGAAGCCTGGAGTCAGGAGCGCTTAACACCAGGCCACCAACACTCCTGAACTGTTCTTGGCCTCAGTTGAAATGTGTGCCCTAATCCATCCTAGGTTCCATCCTGTCTTGTGCTTAGTTTTCCTTATTTCTGACCTTGTGATTTATTTTTCTGTTTATAGCTTAGCTTCATCCATCAAACCTGATATATTGTACCATTTCACTGGCTCATAAACTTTTGCTTTCTCTTCCATTACTGGATTCCTCTTGGCCTTTTCTGCTTTAGATTCTCCTGATGAACAGGTGCCCACAGCTGCATCTTTCAATGCTTTCCTCCCAAGTAAGAGTTCTCCCTGCATCTTTACTCAGACACTGAGTGGATTCAAAATACAGAGAGATGAGGCAAAAGAGCAGAGGGGCTGATGGGCAGGATGTGTTGAGGATGGGAACACTATACTGTGGGTCAAGAAGGTTAGTTGCAGCTAAAAGAAAAAAGACTGTGATCTAAGAGTATTTTGAGAGTTAAGAACTAAGTCAAAGTAATGAGGGGGTCCAGTGTGTGGCTATGAGCAGCTCCATCAGAAAGGAAACAGACTCATTATGGCTGAAGAGGTTCAAGAGTTCAGTTTCTTGAAGTAATGTAATATTGATATCACTGAAGATAACCAAAAAGTTATTAGTTTCAAGTGTTGGAATGACTATAATAGAAAAATGATATTTAATAGCTTTCTAAAATTCCAAAGAGGACATAAATTTAATTTGAGCTCAAGAGTGCACCTTTGAAAAGGAAGGGTACCTTTAACAAGAGAAAGTGAAAGTAAAGTCGCTCAGTCATGTCCGACTCTTAGCGACCCCGTGGACTGCAGCCTACCAGGCTCCTCCGTCCATGGGATTTTCCAGGCAAGAGTACTGGAGTGGGAACAACCTATTAAATCGGGTAAATAATTTTCTCTCTTAAAAACGTTTTTATTTAGTATGGTGTTATTTTGAATTTGCAGTATCTAGGATAACTTGGTACTTTAAATTCTTAAGTTGTTCTCTGGGAAACACATAAATGTTATTATATGAACCCCATATATTAGACAGTAATAATAATGATAATAATAATAATAGCAAAAACTTATGTAACACTGTATACCAGGCACTGTTGTTTTAGTCATTTTACAAATTTGAATTTATTTAATCCTCAAAACAGTAATCTATGAGATAGATTCTATTAGTATCTCCATTTTCAGATGAGGAAATAGGCACAGAGATGGATTAAGTAATTTGCCCAGGATCAACCAGTTGGTTAGGTTTAAGAGCCAGAATTCAAACCCATACTGTCTTGTTTCAAAGTCTGTGCTCAACTAGTTAGATTTTACGTGACACAGCATTTTCTGGTTTCCTAGTAAAGTGTTTGGAGAAGGCAATGGCACCCCAATCCAGTACTCTTGCCTGGAAAATCCCATGGATGGAGGAGCCTGGTGGGTTGCACTCCATGGGGTCTCGAAGAGTCAGACACGACTCAGCGACTTCACTTTCACTTTTCATTTTCATGAATTGGAGAAGGAAATGGCAACCCACTCCAGTGTTCTTGTCTGGAGAATCCCAGGGATGGGGGAGCCTGGTGGGCTGCCGTCCACGGGGTCGCACAGAGTCGGACACGACTGAAGTGACTTAGCAGCAGCAGTAAAATGTTATGTGGGTTTCCTTTGAGATCTCTTCTGGCTCTAGAAGGTGATGTTCTTGTGATTTTGGTAAACTGAGGACACTCCATAAATCTTAAGGATAATGATAGCCCTAGGGTTAAGTAATATATTCCACAGGTCTTTAAGAGAAATGAAAAAAAAGAAGGAAGGAGAAAGGGAGAGAGAGAGAGAACAATGCATACCATTTCTGAAATCTTTCTAATATTGAAAAATTTTCAAAAAGTTTTCTAATTTCAAAATATAAAGATGATTATCAATAATGAAATTTTATATATCAACTCCTAGAACTCCTTTTATACAGCTATCTATGGGAGAATAATCTTATAGAAAATGTTTATTATTGTTATAGTTTTTATAAAAATATAGCTTTGTACTTTATCAGTACAAATGTTTACAAAACGGAAGTTTTTAAAGCAATGTTACACAAAAGGTAAAGTGTCACTATAGATGATATTGTGGTTATTGGTTATTGTTCGAAGACTACTCATTTTTTTTTGAACATCTAAATGGACTTTGAGAACATAAAATAAAGGGAAAACAATATGGAGACATAGGTAACACTGTGCCTTGTGTATAATAATGTATACATATACATGTGCTCAGTTGCTCGGTCGTGTCTGACTCTTTGCAACCTCATGGGCTATAGCCCACCAGGCTTCTTTGTTCATGGGCCTTTCCAGGCAAGAATTCTGGAGTGGGTTGCCATTTCCTCACCCAGGGGATATTCACGACTCAGGGATCAAACTCACACCAGCAGGCAGGTTCTTTACCATTAAGCCACTGGGGAGGCCCATGCAGATACATACACATACATATATATACACATACGTGTATATACGTGATCATAATGGAACACAAATTAAAAGAGATGGTAACCGTATAACAAAATGACATAGTAGAGAAGCTGGGATCAGTTGGGTTGAATGATGAATTAAAAGAAAAGCAGTGAAAATTGAAATTTGAGGTAATTTTTTGCTTCTAGTTAAAGGGTGGACTATTAGAAACTTGGAGAAGGAAATGGCAACCCACTCCAGTACTCTTGCCTGGAGAATCCTGTGGATGGAGGACCCTGGTGGGCTGCCGTCTATGGGGTTGCACAGAGTCAGACACAACTGAAGCGACTTACCATGCATGCATAGCATTAGGAACTATAAATTGTAGTTTTGAGCCAACAATTGAAACAACTGAACTAGATCTTTACAGGAAAAAAAAAAATAAAAAAGATTGCAACTTAAATACAAACACATGGCTTCCTTTCAAATTTCATTTCTCTGATACTTTATAGAATTAAACTTGTGGTTGTTGCCTAACTCTGGATGACGAAAGGATGATGAATCCTGAAATTATTCCCATTCCAGAATGAGTCAGTGACTGAAGCACACATGCATAACACAGTTATATTCCTCAAAATAAACACTTTTGAGTCCTCTGAGATCCAGAGGGCTAGTACAGTTTCCACTGAAGAAGGAAAAACAGGGCTGTAAAACAGGGTTCTGTTCTTACTCTGAGCAGTCTGGGTGGCACAGAGGACAGAGAGAGTGACCAAGCGGCTGATCGCCATCCACTGCTCTTCCTTGGCACCTCTAAATAATGTGAATGAACTCATTTTATTTTTGTCTCTTTCCAGGATTTTCCAACTTGATAATAAGACGCTTGTGTTGACAATAAAAAACTCTAACTTATATGACAAATAAATTAAAAGCTGATCCTTAGCTTTACAAAAAGATTTCTCCCTGTTTCTCTGGAACACTTATTTACTATAGTTACTTCTGAAGTCTAATTACTTGACAAAAAGGCTTAGTGGTTAGATAAGATAAAGCTGAATTCTTGTTATGACTGTATGGACTGAAAACAGTCAACAACAGAGATAGTGATAAAGCACCTGTGGATTTTAATGCAATCCAGTGCAGTCCATCGGGTCGCTAGAGTCGTACACGACTGAGCGACTTCACTTTCAGTTTTCACTTTCATGCATTGGAGAAGGAAATGGAAACCCACTCCAGTGTTCTTACCTGGAGAATCCCAGGGATGGGGAAGCCTGGTGGGCTGCCGTCTATGGGGTCGCACAGAGTCGGACACGACTGAAGCGACTTAGCAGCAGCAGCAGCAGTGGGGAAATGTGACTCTGCTGTTGCTGCTGCTAAGTCGCTTCAGTCGTGTCCGACTCTGTGCGACCCCATAGACGGCAGCCCACCAGGCTTCCCCATCCCTGGGATTCTCCAGGTAAGAACACTGGAGTGGGTTTCCATTTCCTTCTCCAATGCATGAAAGTGAAAACTGAAAGTGAAGTCGCTCAGTCGTGTCTGACTCCTAGCGACCCCATGGACTGCAGCCTACCAGGCTCCTCCATCCATGGGATTTTCCAGGCAAGAGTACTGGAGTGGGGTGCCATTGCCTTCTCCAAATGTGACTCTACTCATCAAAATTGCATATATATAGCTTAAAAAAAAAACCCCACCACTTAATAAAGTGAGATCCGCCTACACCTTACTTCAGTGGAATTAACTTCTTATGAATTAAGTAAGAAAATAAAATAATTATTATCTGAACATTATTTTATATTTATAGTTCCTATTTGTGAAAGTTTACATGAAAAGCATTGACATGTTTTGAAACCATTTATAACACTGAACTTAGCTTTTAAAATTAACGGTGATGTGATTTTTCTTTTTTTCCTTTTAGCTTTTCCATGTTGCTGACTACCAAGTACATACACTTAGAAACACATACGCTGATATATTCAGATTTTGGGGGAATTGGGTCTTTGATAAACAAAAATTTCCTGAAATAAATTATTTTAGTATTATATTCATTTTAAGTCATATGTATGCCTGGAGCAATTTGGCAATTATTTATTTTTGAACAGCCAGACATATCTAAAGTGTTCAGTTAATCAGGCAACAGGATATATCCTGCATGCAATTAGAAAAATGCAGAAGACACAAACCTACTTGAAGGTCTGCCAAAAAGAACAGTGAAAAATGATGTGTCCAATGACAAAGTGATGGTGGAGGGCGGGGGACATGGGGCGGAAGTGCTGGGGAAGAGGGGAAGAGTTCATCTAGCACAGATGACAAGCAAACTTAGATGATTAGTAAAGTTAAAAAATAAACCAAGGATCATTTATTAAGTTGTCAATAAATATGTGGATCAGGTCTCCTTTTCCATAATTTACCCTAAATTTGAGAGAAATATGAAATGAAAAATGAAAAGAAAAATAATAACCTGGGACAAAAAGACTTTATCAAGTTGTACTTTGAAATGTATTCCAAGTCGTGGGGGTGGAGTGGGGATGGAGTGATGATTGCATGAAGCTTTGCAGAATAAAATACAGTCAAGAGAGTAGGTTTCTACTTCTCTCTTTCTAAATCTTGTAAGTTACTAATTAATGTTCTGTGCCTCAGTTTTCTTATCTAGAACTTAAAAGTGTTAAGTCAAATGAGTCAGTGGGGCTCTTTGTGCTATCTATGTGACAACTTCCTTTTATCCTTTGTGACATTTTCAGAAGTACAGCCACTCTACCAGGAATTTGGATTACCTATTGCACTGCTCACCACCAGATTATTTTTACGCCATCATTTAGGCCCATGGAGTCCCAGGAGTCATTAAATATAGCCATGCCGTCATTTGTTATATCCAATGGACACAAATAACGCATTGAATTTGCTGACTCTCAACTCTTTTAAGAAAGCAAAATCTTTGTTCTTTACATTGACTATCTGATTGTCACTGTTCTTTGTGCTTTTCTTGACTATAATGTACAAATAGAAAAATACTCAGGTTAGTTAAATTTGCAAAAGAAAGATTTCAGTGATTTGGAAAATAAATACTGTGAATATTTCACTCTGGAATTCATAGGTAGCACTTCACAGAGGAGTAATATTGTGGGACATATGTGAAATAATAAAAAAAAATATATTTGGCCTGTTTCCCTGATTCCTGGCATAGTGCTCCTAAAACTCTTGGAATTTGATGGTGTCTTTGGTATGCGAGCTAATGAAGTAACTCCTGGCTTCATGTTGCTTGTGGGGGGGGAAATATAGATAGTTTCAGGACAGGGTTTGCATTCAGAAAAACCAATTGAGTAATTAGAGAGTTGGAATATTCAGCTCTACTTTCTACTTTAAGAAAGGGGGAGAGGGATTAGGCATTGAATCCTATTACCAATGGCCATGATTCAGCCAATTTCCCCACATAATGAAATCTCAGTTCTAAACAACAGCATGTAGTGAGCTTCCAGGCTGGTGGACACGTTGATTGATGGTCAGCCCAGAGGGGGCATGGAAGTTCTGTGCACCATCTCCACACAAACACTTTACTCTATGAATCTCTTCCATTTGACTGTTCTTGAGCTGTAACCCAAGTTCGAGGCTAAAGTGGGGTCAACCTGTGGGTTCTGCTCTAACTCTGGAAGTTAGTATGAGTATTGAAATGAATTGTTGTACACCCAGTTGCTATCAGAGAATTGGAGAACTGGTTGGTGTTAGAAAACATCAGTCATTTGGTATCAGGGAAGAAAACCAACAATATCATATCTTACACAGTCACATGAAAACCATTTACCTAGGGGAATTCCCTGGTGGTCCAGTGCAGGGGGTGTGGGTTTAACACCTGGTCAGGAGTTAACATCCTACATGTCTCACAGCCAAAAAACACAAAACATAAAACAGAAACAATATTGTAACAAATTCAATAAAGACTTTAAAAAATGGCCCACATTTTAAAAAAACTTTAAAAAAAAGATTGAATAAATCAGTGTTCTCAAATAGCTATTCCTGAATCAGAAAAGTCTGAAGTTAACCACAGTCTGCAAAGGATGAAACTGTAATTTGAATGAGCAAGTGGTTGTTTCAGAAACAGGAAAAAACAAATTACAATTTAATTAAATTTCAAAGTGTAACTTGAATGCTTTTAAAGAGGAGGTGGAAAACAAAAAGGACAACGTATTGTCAATTAAGTACTGTTCCCCACAGACTGTTCAATCAGAAGTCTTGAAATTATACTGCCAGGCACTTATTAAGTTGCTGCCCTGGTCTATAAATTACTGAATTTAGACATGACTTTGAGCTAACAAGTAAGTGTTACAAAATGGTCTCTTTCTGCCCAGTTGCATATGTGCATGAGGAAGAAAGAGAGGAGAGAGATGGAGAAAAGTGAGAGAAGAACCAAGTATCAATTCCCTGTTCCAAGGTTATCACGGGAGTCCAACCCCAAATTGTCTCATCGTAAGTAATATTTTACCGGAAAAATAAAAAAGAATACTGATGTGCAGAAGCTTTTCAATTGTGGTAAACGTGAGAGGCAAAATGCTTGACTAGCAGACAGCTATCCGTGGTAAACAACAATAAATTATGTATGAACTTTGTGGTCTTTTTACCCAAAAGTCAACTTGAAGAAAGAGAACCAACCCTCTCTCCCTCTGTAATCACTGAAGACTTGAGGCTCGCCTGACGTTTTCTAAAGTGATGCTCTCTGTGATCATGAAACAGTGCTTCTCTATTTTTTAGGTGGTTACAGGCAGTTGTATCAAAGATGCCCAGTACTTCATGCAGAAACATTCATGCCAAACTCCAGACTACATTTTCCCCAAACAGCTGGCACTTTGCCATATTGTAGACATTTGAAATGCTGACTGACTTTAAAAAAAAAAAGGTCTAGTTGTTTGTTTATATATTAACAGTAAAAAAGGTAAAAGAGTCAAAGATTAGGCAGAGAAGTAGAGAAATACTTAAGCATAGAATTAAAGACTTTCCCATTTTTGATCTGGTATTTTTGCTTCTAAAACTCAATGGTAATAGCTTCTAAAACTCAAAATAGGTGCTCTTTCATATTAAAATTCATGGCTGTGAAGGTAGCTGAGGTAAATATTTTACTCGTCCTTTGGCACTCTGTACATAAAATTTTAAAATAATTCAAACCAACACCAACATGTCAGTGAGCAAATAGAGCTTTGATAAAAATAAAATATCTTTCAGTTCAGCACCAGCTGGCTAAATTTAAACCCTGCATTATGTAATCTTAAAGTGTCCTTGCTTTTAGTTGGTGTCTTAATTTAAGAGAATCTGTTATAATGTCTCTTCCAAATCGCTTTAGTTTCTAACATTCTAAACATTTAAGGCACAACAGGACCAAATTAAGGTGTTCACAGGCAACTGAAGACAGAAAAAATTCATTTGAAACAGTATATAGGGCATGCTACTTTTAAAGTAAAATCTGTCTTCTCTCTTTAAGTTTGTAGTTACTATAATTAGGGCTGGCAGATCTGACTGGCTGTGCTTTTCTTAATTCTGGAAAACATGTAAGAACCTGATTCTTTAATCCTTACTCCAGTAATAGTCCCAGAGGAGATGAAACTGTGGCTGGGGCAAGAAGTACAAAATCAAACTAAGGATGGATAAAGAATACATTTCATACATTTCCCTGAGTAAGCTGCAACAGTTGAGAATATTTTAAGTTCTCTTTTTCCCTCAGCAAATTTTAAGAAATATAGTTTAGAGTTTTAAACATATTCATTGTATAGATTATCAATTTATGCTCATAAAAGATGAACTAATTTTTTCAGTTTTCTCTTTTGGCTATAACCTGAAGTATAACTTCCACTCATGTCTGTTTATCAAATTTGGCTTATTATTCTTTAATACTATAAATAAAAAAGGACTAACTATTGATCTATAAAGAGATTAATAGATGAAGCCCTAAATGTAATAATCTGAAGTAATGCTAAATATTGTCATAAAAACAAAATCTGACTGAATATTTCCTCTGCTAACAAGTACAGTTTGACCTGTGGTCTTCATTGATCTTAAGCAATCAGTAAGAACATATTACAGCTATGGAAGTAGACATTTATCAATGGCGACGTAACACATACCTTCTGCAATATTTAGACTTAACCCCAAGTTCGTGGAAATATCATATATCTTTACAGTTCTTCACAGACTAGTTTCCTCCTTTGTACAGCAAATTTCCCAGTCCCCTGAAAGCAATCGGTGGAGTGGAGGCCAGCTCCACTGAAGGGTCTATCAAGCAAGTAGATGGGACGGCTGAATTTATTTTAGCCCTGCGTCTAAAGGATGTAACTTAGCACCTATTTTTAGGAACTGAGCTCTGTATAGGTGGAGCCTGAGTCAACTACTCTTTTCAGAAGTGTGTCTCTGAGGGCACACTGCCTCGTAGTTCCTCAGTAATGTATGCATGGTATTAACACATGTGCAGTCAATCAAACCTCCTTCTGCAGCCAGGACCATCAAGCCAACTCTCCACTTCCGAACAAAGTCTAAAAAATAACCAGCACTGATGAGGGAAAGGACTGACAGTCTTTGAATTAGTTTCATTTGTTAAATTTCAACCTTTTAAGAGTCAGGAATCTGAAAATAAAGCATAGAGGAAATGTTCCAATTTATTATGATGGAATTTGGGTTTTCAGGAAGCAGAAACACCATTTTTATTTACAAACAGCTCTTAGGTATTGAAAATATTGGATTGCTTTTTGCAGTTCACATACAAACAAAACACCGCTGTGGTATATTTGTAAGGAAGAAAGTGCTCTCTTGTTTAAAGAAAGTGAGAGAGGAAGGGGTGATAAGGCATTCTAGAGAGAATAAAGCGCACTTGGCAGAAGGAAGAGCAGGCTAGGAAAGGAGTCACCTCACATGCTCCTGAGAGAATCATATTCGGTGTCCTTTGCTGCCACTCTCCTTACTCAGCACAACCTGGAGACCTGACCCGGAAGGAAGTGGGAGAACTCGCCTAGAATTGCAATTTAGCTCCATAATGCCAACATCTAATACTGTCTAAGTAAACATAAACGAGGCAGCATCCTTATCTTTCCTCTCTTCTATTATTTGCCTATGATAGGCTTACTGTGTACACTAATGGCCTCACAGGAAGCCCAAATAAAGAGAAAAATCAGCCTTAAAGAAATCACTTGACTCACATATTGTTTATTTCATACAAATGCTTACAAGTAAGCCATTCATATTGTTTACTAATAAAGACTAGTATATACATTACATTTTTCCATATACAATATTCCATATATATGTACTTTCTAATAAAAATAGGTCAAGGAGTGATATTCCAACTGATTAACTCTAGGAAAAAGCTTTGGAAACAGTGTTCTTGTACACCCAACAGATTTTTCAGGGCCAGAAGCCAATACAATCTAATTAGTTTAGGGTAGTGCTGTCCAGTGTGGGAGCTACTAGACACGTGATCAATCATTCAAAGTTTCAGTTTCAGTTTTGTCACTCAGTTGTGTCTGACTCTTTGCAACCCCATGGGCTGTAGCAACGCCAGGCCTCCCTGTCAATCACCAACTCCCGGAGTCTACCCAAACTCATGTCCATGAGTCAGTGATACCATCCAACCATCTCATCCTTTGTCATCCCCTTCTCTGCCTGCCCTCAATCTTTCCCAACATCAGGGTCTTTTAAAATGAGTCAGATGGCCAAAGTATTGGAGTTTCAGCTTCAACATCAGTCCCTCCAATGAACACCCAGGACTGAACTCCTTTAGGATAGACCGGTTGGATCTCCTTGCAGTCCAAGGGACTCTCAAGAGTCTTCTCCAACACCACAGTTCAAAAGCATCAATTCTTTGGTGATCAGCTTTCTTCATAGTCCAACTCTCATATCTATACACGATTATTGGAAAAACCATAGCCTTGACTAGACAGACTTTTGTTGACAAAGTAATGTCTCTGCTTTTTAATATGTTGTCTAGGTTGGTCATAACTTTTCTTCCAAGGAGTAAGTGTCTTTTAATTTCATGGCTGCAGTCACCATCTGCAGTGATTTTGGAGCCCCAAAAATAAAGTCTGACACTGTTCCCACTGTTTCCCCATCTATTTGCCATCAAGTGATGGGACCAGATGCCATGATCTTAGTTTTCTGAATGCTGAGCTTTAAGCCAACTTTTTCACTCTCCTCTTTCACTTTCATCAAAAGGCTCTTTAGTTCTTCTTCACTTTCTGCCATAAGAGTGGTGTCATCTGCATATCTGAGGTTATTGATTTTCTCCGGGCAATCTTGATTCCAGCTTGTGCTTCATCCAGCCCTGCGTTTCTCATGATGTACTCTGCAGATAAGTTAAATAAGCAGGGTGACAATATACAGCCTTGACAGACTCCTTTTCCTATTTGTAACCAGTCTGTTGTTCCATGTCCAGTTCTAACTGTTGCTTCCTTACTGCATACAGATTTCTCAAGAGGCAGGTCATGTGGTCTGGTATTCCCATCTCTTTCAGAATTTTCCACAGTTTGTTGTGATCCACACAGTCAGAGGCTTTGGCATAGTCAATAATGCAGAAATAGATGTTTATCTGGAACTCTCTTGCTTTTTCGATGATCCAGCGGATGTTGGCAATTTCATCTCTGGTTCCTCTGCCTTTTCTAAAACACCTGGAAGTTCACGGTTCACATATTGCTGAAGCCTGGCTTGAAGAATTTTGGGCATTACTTTGTTAGCATGTGAGATGAGTGCAATTATGCAGTAGTTGAGCATTCCTTCACATTGCCTTTCTTTGGGATTAGAAAGACAACTGACCTTTTCCAGTTCCATGGCCACTGCTGCGTTTTCCAAATTTGCTGGCAAAAGTTTACTTGATTAAAATGAAATAAAATTGAAAGCTCATTTCATCAATTGCACTAGGCACATTTCAATACTTAATTTCTACATGTAGCTGGTGGCTATGTATTAGACATTGCAGTGATAGCACATTCCTATTATTGCAGACAATTCTATGCTGATTTAGAGCACAGGATTTTAACATAGCTTTGATGCCAACTAAACTCTGTGACTTGACAAATTTCATACATTGTTTATGTTTCACTTTACTTCTCTATAACTAAATGGGACTCAGTTTACCTACTTTAAATGGTGGTTGTGAAGATTAAATGACTGTGTGTGTGTGTGTGTGTAATACTCAGGAGCTTCCTTAATGGCTAAGTGATAAAGAATTTGCCTACCAATGCAGGACATGCGGGTTCAGTCCCTGGGTTGGGAAGATCCCCTGGAATAGGAAAGGGCAACCCATCCAGTATTCTTGTCTAGGAAATCCCATGGATAGAGGAGCCTGGTGGGCTACAGTCCACTGGGTCGCAAAACAGTTGCACATGACTTAGCAACTAAATGACAACCATATATAATACACGTGAAGGTCCAAATCTAGGAAAAATATTTATTTAAAAATTATCATTATTATTATTATGAATTTATCCTGCATATGGTTAAGAAAATGGCACTGGACCTATAATCACAACAGTTCAATTTTAGTCGTGAGGATATTGACCTACAAGGTAAATACAGTAATCCTTACTTTTTATTTGAATATAGAAGCTAATGATGCTATCATGGTTTTAGTCTTTCAAAATATTGTCAGTTACTCAAAGACAGGACTTGTAGCTTTGTATTTTCTCTTCTTACTCAAAACTGCCTGCTTTCTCATTCCATTGTAGTGATAGGTTTCTTCACTTGTTTCTGTAAGTTTAATTCAAGAAAATATTTCTTCAAACTTTCACCTTTTGGCCCTTTCAGGAAAGAAATATATTTGATTTAAATACATAAATAAAATTATTTTTTCCATATTTTCTAGTGTTCGTTGTTGTTGTTTAATTGCTAAGTCATGTCTGACTGTTTTGCGATCCAAAGCACTGTAGCCCTCTAGGCTCCTCTGTCCATGGGATTCTCCAGGCAAGAATACTGGAGTGGGTTGCCATTTCCTCCTCCAGGGGATCTTCCTGACCCAGAGGTCAAACCCGCATCTTCTGCATTAGCAGGTGGGTTCTTCACCATTGACCCATCTTGGAAGCCTTCCTTTAGGTTACTTGCTTTCAATGTGGCTACCAGAAAAGCTGAATTTGGTTTTGCATCTCCTTGCTTCTGTCATCATTCCCTGTTATTGAATACTTTTGAAACAACACTTACTAGTTGAGAAGGATTCATTTCAAATACACAGTCTGACTTCTACATTTTTTAAATCTCTGGGGCACTTTGCATGATGAGGGTCATATTTATCATCGTTACATTCTCAGGGACCTCCAGGTCTGTTTGCATGTAGCACCTATAAGCATGTTGTGGATCACAGCAAACTGTGGAAAATTCTTCAAGAGATGGAAATATCAGACCACCTTACCTGCCTTCTGAGAAATCTGTATATAGGTCAAGAAGCAACAGTTAGAACTGGACATGAAACAATAGACTGGTTCCAAGTTGGGAAAGGAGTACATCAAGGCTGTATACTGTCACCTTGTTTATTTAACTTATATGTAGAGTATATCATGTGAATTGCTGGGCTGGATGAAGCACAAGTTGGAATCAAGATTCCCGGGAGAAATATAAATAACCTCAGATATGCAGATGACACCACACTTCTGGCAGAAAGCAAAGAGGAACTGAGGAGCCTCTTGATGAAAGTGAAAGAGGAGAGTGAAAAAGTTGGCTTAAAACTCAACATTCAAAAGACTAAGATCATGGCATCTAGTCCTATCACTTCATGAGAAATAGATGGGGAAACAGTAGAAACACTGACAGACTTTATTTTCCTGGGTTCCAAAACCACTGCAGATGGTGACTGCAGCCATGAAATTAAAAGATGTTTACCCCTTGGAAGAAAAGTTATGACCAACCTAGATGGCATATTAAAAAGCACAGACATTACTTTACCACCAAAGGTCCGTCTAGTCAAAGCTATGGTTTTTCCATATGGTTGTGAGAGTAGGACCATAAAGAAAGCTGAGGGCCGAAGAATTGACACTTTTGAACTGTGGTGCTGGAGAAGACTCTTGAGAGTCCCTTGGGCTGCAAGGAGATCCAACCAGTCCATCCTAAAGGAAATCAGTCCTGAACATTCATTGCAAGGACTGATGCTGAAGCTGAAGCTCCAATACTTAGGCCACTTGATGTGAAGAACTGACCCATTGGAAAACACCCTGATGCTGGGAAAGACTGAAAGCCGGAGGAGAAGGGGATGACAGAGGATGAGATTTTGGATGGCATCACCAACCCGATGGCCATGACTTTGAGTAAGCTCTGGGAGTTGGTGATGGACAGGGAAGCCTGGCGTGCTGCAGTCCATGGGGTCACAGAGAGTCAGATATGACTGAGTGACTGAACTAAACTGAACTGAACTGAGCTGAACCTAAAAGCTTGATAAATTCTTTCTAGAAACTCTGATGGATCCTCAGTTGGTTTTGTTTTTTCTCCTGAATTTTTAAAGCTCCTCTGTCTATGTATCCTTTTGGGTTTTCATTCGACCTCCATACCGTAATATGGTAGTTCTCTGACTCCTTTTTCTCCTGATGCAATAGCAAAAATGCTTCTATATATGGAATCTCATCTCTTTTCTCTGCTCTTTTGCAAAACACTTTTGTGAGATTGTATGATAGCTGAGTGGAGGTTGGGAAGATCCCCTGGAGAAGGAAATGGCAACCCACTCCTGTATTCTTGCCTGGAAAATCCCACGGACAGAGAAGCCTGGCGGCTACAGTCCATAAGGGTCACAAAGAGTTGGACATGACTGAGCGACAGCATGCAATGTTCCCATTGAGAACAATTAGAAAAGTTGAATCAATAACAAAAAAAGTATATTAAAAGCATCAAGGATCAGCCAAACATAAGGACTAGAGGGAGTACCTTCCAAGAAATATGATTTTTCAAGTGTGAGCTAAGAATCTGAAGCTGTCCCTGGAGGTTATTTTTCATTTCTAGATGCAGATGAAGCTGACAATCCAGGCTAACTCAGGAAGAGCACTGAGGCTGAGGGACAAAAGAACAACAATAGTTTTGGCAGTTGCACAGGACTGGGATAACAAAACTGGAGAGGAGCAGGACCTCAGATTTATTTTGCTCCTCAAGACATTGGCTAAGTTTCAAAATTTCACAAGACAGCAGGCTATAGTCATAAGCCCAAACACAGAAAAGTGGGATAGCCTACATTTTCATGATCTACTAGGAGGGCAGGAGACAGCTCAAATCCTCAAAGGAAAGGGGAATTGACTTTTAAATAATCTTCAATAACTGCTTTGTCTCTGGGGGTGCTTGATAGTGCAGACTGAACTGGAGCTGAGTGAGGATCCTGTCTCAGCCCCTAGAAGACGGAAGACAGATGAAACAGCAAAGGAGGGACCAGTTTAGGCATAGGGTGATAAAATTAATGACTTGAATTGACTTAACAAGAGCCAGTCTCTCTTCCTCAATTTACCAAACTCAGAAGCTTCACGGGGTGTGTCACTACATATCCAAGCTGAAGACCTTTGAAAAGTAGAGCAGAGATAGGATCTGACAGATTCTTCATAAAAACTTAAAGTAGTCAGCCTCTCTACTTCCTCTGCTCTGTCTGCCTAGCAGAGGAGAGGCTGACCTCTCTGATTAAAGTATATCATCTGGAGGTGTTTAAACCTTTGTTTTTTGAAAACACAATGCTTGACTTTCAACTAAAAAAAGTACTTGGCATGAGAAGAGACAGAACATTGTCTCTACTTACAAAAGGGAAAAAAGCGGATATTAATAGATGGTTAATTACATGATAAGGACTTTAAAACAATCATGATTTCTATATTTAAGAAAATACAGGAAATGTCACAGGATGTATATAAAAATATGGAGAATTTTGCAATAAAGTCAGAATTACAAAATAATAATGAAATGGACATTCCAGTGCTGAAAATACAGTATCAGAATTTAAAAACTTGAGGGATAGTTTAACACCAGATGGGAGACAGTGAAAGACAAGATTAATAATCTGGAAGACAGGTGAATAAAAAATAGAAAGGTTTTGTTTGGATATTTTATATTGAATATCAAAAAGTGTTCATGAGATTTTCTGTAGACATATGCTATTGTTGAATCATATAACTACCGTTCATTAAAATGTAAGCCTTTTTTTTGCATATGTTACTGACAAGCCACCTTACATTCTCTTATTTTTTAAAAATGTATGCCTAAGTGAATGGTAATGGCGCCATCCCATTAGTCCAGCATGCTTCTGCCATTTACCATAGTTTTCTCTTCACAAACTGCAATATATGTTTTATCTAAGTGAATGATAAAGAATATTGAACAGAAAAGAACCACTGACATATTTAAAGTCATACTGCTGCTAACGACCTCCTTCTGAGGGGAAACTGATGTATGAGTTTAGGTTCATTTATGTATATACAATTGTATTGTTCTTGGTGGCTTGATATAAAATGTATTGATTAGGAGATTTCAAAATTCTATGTGCTTCCTTACTAGGTCATCAGTTATCTTGAATTTATTCCCTTATTCTACTTTTCCTGGTACCATTTGTTGGTTGAAGACTATTATCCTTGACAAAAAGTATAGACACTCTCTGGGAATTCATTTGGCTCACTTTCTTTTCTTGTTCATTAATAGTACAAATTTCCAAGAAAAGCAGTGAATCTTTTTTTCTTTAATTTTCTCTTAATAAATATAGACTTTATGAAAAAGAATTGTATCAGAGTGATTTACATATATTTTCTTTTATTGTTACAAAAACACCAAGATTTTTGGTATTATTACAACTTCATATTAGGAAACTGGGGGTCAGTGAAGTTAAGGAACTCCTTCAAAGGCAAAAGTTAATAATCAGCAGTATTGGAAATTAGATTCAGTTTTGTTGATTTCATATGTTTGGATCATTTGGGATATGTTATTTATCCTGACCATAATCTACACATTCTATCCAATCACTGTTATGAATGCTGGATGATATGCTTTGAGAGGGACACTTGTTCAGTTTAGTTCAGCTGCTTAGCAGTTGTGTCTGACTCTTTGTGACCCCATGGACTGCAGCACGCCAGGCTTCCCTGTCCTTCACCAACTCCCAGAGCTTACTCAAACTCATGTCCATTGAGTCGGTAATGCCATCCAACCATTTCAACCTCTGTCGTCCCCTTCTCCTCTCACTTTCAATCTTTCCCAGCTTCAGGGTCTTTTCCAGTGAGTCAGTTCTTTGCATCTGGTGGCCAAAGTATTGGAGCTTCAGCTTCAGCATCAGTCCTTCCAATGAATGTTCAGGACTGATTTCCTTTAGGATGGACTGGTTGGATCTCCTTGCAGTCCAAGGGACTCTCAAGAGTCTTCTCCAACACCACAGTTCAAAAGCATCAATTCTTCGGCGCTCAGCTTCCTTTATAGTTCAACTCTCAAACCCATATATGACTACTGGAAAAACCATAGCTTTGACCAGAAAGACCTCAGTTGGTAAAGTAATGTCTCTGCTTTTTAATATGCTATCTAGGTTGGTCATAGCTTTTCTTCCAAGGAGCAAGCTACTTTTAATTTCATGGCTGCAGTCACCATCTGCAGTGATTTTGGAACCCAAGAAAATGAAGTCTGTCACTGTTTCCACTGTTTCCCCATCTATTTGCCATCAAGTGATGGGACCAGATGCCATGATCTTCGTTTTCTGAATGCTGAGTTTTAAATCAAGTTTTTCACTCTCCTCTTTCACTTTCATCAAGAGGCTTCTCAGTTCCTCTTTGCTTTCTGCCATAAGAATGGTGTCATCTGTATATCTGAGGTTATTGATATTTCTCCTGGCAATCTTGATTCCAGTTTGTGCTTCATCCAGCCTGGCATTTCACATGATATACTCTGCATCTATGTTAAATAAGCAAGGTGACAATATACAGCCTTTACATACTCCTTTCCTGATTTGGAACCAGTCTGTTGTTCCATGTCCAGTTCTAACTGTTGCTTCCTGACCTGAATACAGATTTCTCAGGAAGCAGGTAAGGTGTTCTGGTATTCCTATCTCTATGGGAATTTGTTGTGATCCACACAGTCAAAGGCTTTGGCATAGTCAATAAAGTAGAAGTAGATGTTTTTCTGGAAATCTCTTGCTGTTTCGATGATCCAACAGATGTTGGCAATTTGATCTCTGGTACCTCTGCCTTTTCTAAAACCAGCTTGAATATCTGGAAGTTCACAGTTCATGTACTGTTGAAGCCTGGCTTAGAGAATTTTGAGCATTACTTTACTAGCGTGTGAGATGAGCACAATTGTACGGTAGTTTGAGCATTGTTTGGCATGCCTTTCTTTGGGATTGGAAGGAAAACAGACCTTTTCCAGTCCTGTGGCTACTGCTGAGTTTCCAAATTTGTTGGCATATTGAGTGCAGCACTTTCACTGCATCATCTTTTAGGATTTGAAATAGTTCAACTGGAATTCCATCACCGCCACTAGCTTTTTCATAGTGATGTTTCCTAAGGTCCACTTCACATTCCAGGATTTCTGACTCTAGGTGAGTGACCACCTAACCATTGTGGTTATCTGGGTCATGAAGATCTTTTTTGTATAGTTCTTCTGTGTATTCTTGCCACCTCTTAATATCTTCTGCTTCTGTTAGGTCCCTACCATTTCTGTCCTTTATTGAGCCCATCTTTGCATGAAATGTTCTCATGGTATCTCTAATTTTTTTGAAGAGATCTCTAGTCTTTCTCTTCCTCTTGTTTTCCTTTATTTCTTTGCATTGATCATAGAGAAAGGCTTTCTTATCTTTCCTTGCTATTCTTCTGCCTTCAAATGGGTATATGTTTCCTTTTCTTCTTTGTCTTTAGCTTCTCTTCTTTTCTCAGCTATTTGTAAGGCCTCCTGAGACCACCATTTTGCCTTTTTGCATTTCTTTTTCTTGGAGATGGTCTTGATCACTGCCTGCAAAGTAGGTAGGTAGACTCTAGAAAGCTCCTTTGTGCATTGCAGCAAAGTTAACTAACAGTGGACACTCTAAAGACAAAAAGAGTGGATGAGTGAGAACTTTACAGCTGGGACATCTGCACTTCAGTCACCTGATGATAATCCCTGGACCAATGGGGCCAATCTAAGATTTTTAGAATTAACAACTAAATGTCTAGAATCTGCAGAATTAAAGAACTTGAATATTTAAAGCCCCAAATTCTGTGTTATTATCTAGCGTACATGAAGTACTAGTCCACCAGTTAGAGTTTAACAATCTGCTTTGAACATTGTTGATGACATGACCCATTCAGTTTTCATGCAAGCAGGATTAGGATATTAGTAACTAAATTGTAGCTCAATTTAATTAACAGCAATTTTCACCTGCTCAAGTTTAATTCCATTAAAATTACATCACAATATTAAGGAAGCATGAATAAGTCCTTCAAGGATATATAACTGACATTTAAATTGTATCTCATAGTGTCATATAGGATGATCATGAAATTTATCATGCAAACCAGAATGCTTTAGAGAGTGAACAGAACACTATAAATAATTATGATAACACAATAGCACAAGCTGTAACAGTCCAGGACAAACAGGATGGTGGAATGACATGACTAATAAGCCTAATGTGGACCCTCTTGACTCACCATCAGGGTCTGCATTCAAGAGACTGGTGACCTGGCTCCCAATATAAAATAGTCCTTTACTAGGTACTTCAGCATGTGAATCATCTCTACTCTTTAAATATAATTTGGATAAAACATGTTCCCTATAACAAAGATGGAGATGAATTAAAGAACTACAGGGACTCTATGAGATTTGATTCAGATAAAGTTAATATTAGGGTACAGTTTGGTTAAAAAATGACAGATGACTAGGTATTCCTAATAAGCCTCATATTAACTGTCAGTTAAAATAGTAAAAAAGAATAAAGCAGTCCAAAATATCATGGATTGCTAATAATGAGAGAGCTAGAATATTAAAGGGATGCTATGTTTGTGTAAGAGAGAAGATGAACAAAGAAGACAATGAGAGAAAAAAAGAAAGAAGAGGAGAAAATATGCTGACTTTTGTATAGAATACCCAACAGTGGTTTCAGTCCGAGTGCATGAATCACGGTTTTGGATGACACATTGCATAGAGAACCCTCCGAATCAGAAGGCGACGCATAATTCTCTCAAATAAGAGAGAAAGACTGACTCACTCCACAGTCTCATGTTGCTCTGACCAAGACTAGGAGGTCTTCTCTCAATATCATGTGAATACCTTCTGGCCCAAGCCGCACTATAGCCCTGACTCATCTCCACTCCTACCCCTCTGACAATACATCAGTACATACACTACATCTCTCAGAACAGAATGGAGAAGTGGGTGGGTTGTTAGGGTTCTAAAGCGGTACTTTAGACAGTAGATGGAGGAACTCTGTACAATTTGTCATGCTTTGCACTATGCAAAGGCAAGTTTATACACTATACCTGATAATCTCAGTTTAATTCTGTAAGGTAGAAGGTAGAAGCTTCAAACTCTACTCAGCAAATTTGGATAGGAGTAAAAATTAAAGCTTTTCAATGTAGTTCAAAGAGAAAATGGAAAAATTATGGTAAGAATGAAGATCCAAGTGTTCCATGATGGCAAAAAAAAAAAAAGAAAAAATTCACTCACCCTATGTGAAGGAAATGGCAAGCCTGAATCAATCTCAACACAGTGCAAGTAAAGTAAATAAGTCAAGATGTCATAAAGAGGCACTGCTGGAGGAAGGCAAAAGTGTATTGACTTGATGAGGCCAGTTGAAAGCATAATTCTGAGAATTAGTTTATTTTTTAAATAGCTGAAAAATTTACAGTTATATTCTTCATTTTAACATTTACATTCTTGATGTGCTCAAGAAGATTCATGAAGAAAAGCCTCTACAGAACTATAATACGTGTTATTAAGGAGAGAATAGGATGAAATAAAAAAATGGGAAAAGTGAAGGCTATAGTAGGTTGCAAGAAAATGCAAAATTCAATAGAAAATTAAAGTAGCAGTTGAGATAGCAAAGGGCATGTAAGAAAAAGATGAATCCAATTGATGAAATGGGAAAAGATTTGAGAAATTTTTTGTAATGCAGGAGTGAAATCAAAGAGATGAAAATGATGGCCTAGATAATGATGGATATGAAGGACAGAGATATGATCAAAGAAAGACAACTGTTTAGGGGAAGAAAGAAAAAAATAGCAAGGACATAAATAATTAAGTTTAAAAGAAAAGAAAAAGTTTTCAAGCTGAAGAAAGATCTGAGAAGACAAAACCAAAGGCTCATCAAGATACCTGGATATGCCCTTATAAATTTTTGAATTTTAAAGATAAAAAATAATGAACAAGGAAAAAGACAAGCTAGTCTCAGAGTTCTCACTGAGACATTATGTACCATGATAGAGTGCGATATTGTGTATGAGGGGTTTTGCTTTTGTTTGTTTTTATGATGGACATAGACTGAATGGACAATTCTCTTTATAGACAAGTACCTGTTATTTATGTATGAGGCACATAGAGACATATTTTCAATACACAAAAAATTTCTCAAAGCAAGTGGTTAATATATCCTCAGTAGGGAAGCTGCTAAAATATATCTGTAAGCCTACAAAAGATGATTCAAATCAAGAATTAAAGAATGAGAAATTTATTGTATAAAAGCTTTATTATTTGAGTTAAAAGCAGACAAATATTGTAAACACAGTTATAAAACTGAATGTAAGGACTTCCCTGGTACTCCAGTAGTTAAGACTCATCTATTCCACTGCAGGGGAGAGGGCAGGTTTGACCCCTGGTCTGGGAACTACAATCCCACATGCCACACAGTGCAGCCAAAAAAAAAAAAATTGAGTGTAAACTTCCCCCACATCCTTGAAAAAGCATATATGGAAAACAACATTTTAGTATTCGTAACACCTTATTTTAAAATAGAATAATTCAGGGTTCTAATCACAGATTAAAATAAATTATGTGACATTAAGTGTCAAGAGTGGAGAGAAAGCAGGGGAAATAAAATCGAGTGTGTATTTTTTTGGAATTTGATGAATTTATTCAAATCACTCACTCATACATTCATTCATTGAGTAGGTCAGTCATCAAATATTAATAGAGCAGCTGTATATCAAGCACTGTGATAGATAAAGTGTTTATAGGATGAACAAAACATCCATGGGCCCTAGTAAATACACAAATAGATATACTATATAGGGGATAAGTTGATGAAGGAGAAGAAATTAGCAGTATGAAGAAGAAAATACTTTGGGTTGAGTGGTCAAGGAACACACCTTAAGGTAGTGACCAAATTTCAAATTTTATCAGGAAAATAAATACAAAAATTAAAGAAAAAGAGTGAGTTAAAAAACATGACAAACCAATACGACACACTAGCCCCAACAAAAATTACAATTTACAAAGCTACATTAACTCAAATATAGTGAAATTGGCATTGAAATCAATATCCTTTTAGTGGAATAAAAATAATCGTTCTGGTCAAGCATACAAAATGGAATTAGTTTTCTAGAGCATAGAAATTCAACTAAATAACTGGAAAAAAGAAAAAAAGAACATTTCAAAGTCACACCTTATATTTCAAATATATATTCTAAGCTCATAAAATACTTAAGCCTAAATGCAACAAACAACCATAAGAAATAGAGACACGTACGCATTTTTTCAAAGTCATATATAGTCAGCATTTCACACAAGAGAGTAAGAACAAAATTAAATCTTCCTGTAGTCCAGACACCCAAACCTTTTTTATGTGGACAACACATTGTTGTCAAGTTTTTCATGTCTCCTGAAATGTTCTTTGTACGTAAAAAGACATTATGTGAGTGATAATATATGCATAAATACATATCTACTTGTGTATGTATATATATACACTGGGTACAAAATTATCCCATTATTATAAAAAAGGAGGGTATGGAGATATATATATATAGATTATATATCTATATCTATATATATCTATATCTATATCTCTATATCTATCTATCTATATATATCTCCATACTCTCCTTTTTTATAATAATGGGATAATTTTATACCCAGTGGTTTATATTTGCCTTATTTTTTTGTGAAAAATGATGCAAATCCATTTATGTCTCCAAAGTAAAAAAAGTCAGTCATCATAATTGTAGACTAAAAATATTTTAAGTAATTTATCATTCCAATAACCAAGAACCAATTGGACAATATTCAATATGTGTTTATGAATAAAAACTTTTGATAAACTAAGAATAAAAAGATTTTTTACAGTTCATAAAAAGCATGTACATAAAATTTTGTTGCCTACATCACACTTAATGATGGAAAGTGAATGTTTTGTCTTTATTAAGATTGTGATGAGGATGTCTACTCTTATTCTTTCCACTTGGCATCATGCTGGAGCATTTGCCAGTGTAATAAGGTAGGAAAAATAAATATGAGACAAATGATTAGGAAGAAGTAAACCAACCACTATTCAAATAGCATTACTATATACTTAAAAGCCTTCAAAAATTACTATAACTAATAAAAGCAAAACCAAATACCACCACACATCTAGTAGAATGTGGAATACCACTACACAGCTAGTAGAACACTAATTTCTAAAAATGTATATTTCTACATGTTATTTTACATGTACATCCATTGAGAAAAAACTAGGAGGAAATACACCTGATTCTCCATGGTAGGAATATCAGTAATTTTAATTTTTTTAACTTTATCTTACAATGGAAAATCACATTATAACAATAACAAAACAATAAGCCTCATTAATGTTTTTTGAATAAACATGCTGTCATTTGCCATTGAAAATATAGAAGTGGAAGAACTTTTTTAGCTAGAATTTTTTATGTCTTTTTGTGTGTGTGTGTGTGTGTGGTGCACCATGTGGCATGTGGGATCTTCCCTGACAAGGGAGCGAACCTGTGCCCCCTGCTTTGGGAACACGGAGTCTTAACCATTGGACCTCTAGGATTCTATTGCCTATATAGTCAAGATGTTAGAAACAACTAGATTGCTTATAGAATTATTTATTAATAATCTCTTCTCCCTCAAACCTGCATACATCATTCTACTGTTTTCTAGCAGAGCATAGGTTGGAGAAAAATTCAGGGCACCTTGACAGTGTTACTTTGTATATGACTGATTTTCTTCTCAGGTTGCTTATAAGACTTTTTATTTTTTATCCTACATATTTAAGATTTGTAATGGAAGAAATAATAATAATATATGAAAATAATAGCAGCAAATAATAACAGCAAGTGAGCATATGTATGTGCCAGTTGCATTCCAGATATATTGCAAACATCATCTAATATAATCTTCATAAGAAATATATGTAGTAAGTTCTGCTTTTTTTTAAAAGCAAACAAACCAAAATATAGAGAGAGGTTAAATATTTTTCCCAACATATTTTGCTCAAAGTCTAACAGTCAGAAATTGGATCCAAATAGTCTGGTGCCCAATTCAATGCTTTTGATTACCAGGTTGTAAGTCTTACTCTTTATAGTAATGGGCAAAGTAATTTCAAAATTTTTTATCTTTTAGAAATAAATAGATGAAATATATTTAAAAAATGATTTAATCCATCAGGGAAGAATAAAATATGTATCCCCTTAGTGAACTGTGACAAATAAATGATATTATGTAATTCATCTAAATGTTCTTGATATACCAACGTGTCATTTATCATTTTATTCCTCTAAGCTCCAAATCTACCCTCGGTGGCTCTGCTTGCAATGCTGGAACATTTTTCTCTTGCTAGCTGGCAAGATGGTAAGCTTCATAAGTAGAGAACCCTGGAGGGATCCTGGAAGAGAAACAGCTCTTGGTTTCTGTGCATCCTCTCCTGGCAGGTTCCTGTAATGCTTTGCGGCCCGGGCATATGGTACCTCTCCATGGTACCTCCCTCAGAGACCCAGAAGGTGATTCCCCAGTTTCCCAGTGCAGCCCCTCTATGAACCTCTCTGCCATCCGGTGGGCCTCAGTAGTGTGCTCTCCAGGGAGGTCTGGATCCCAGCCTTACAGGGCAGAGGACCCTTTCTATATTCGTTAGTTTCTTGGGTGATCCGTGTTACCTCTAGAGGTTGTGGCTGCTTTCTGTATCTTCTATTTCTATATTCCTTAGAGTTTTCTTTACCCCTTTATGTACCATTCTCTTTTGCTCCTATCTCCTGTTATAGCTAATGATTCCCTATTTTAAACTTTCCCTGTTAAATTTACTGTATGTTTCTTGTCTCCTGATTGAAATCTTACTGGAAGAACCATTAAGTGCAATAAAATATAAATGGATGTATCAATTTACATTCTCAACTGTGTGAGAGGATTCCCTTTTCTCTACATCCTTTCCAGCATTTATTGTTTGTAGATTTTGTGATGATGGTGATTCTGACAGGTGTAAGGGGATACCTCATTGTAGTTTTGATTTGCATTTCTATAATAATAAGTGATGTTGAGCATCGTTTCAAGTATTTGTTGGCCATCTGTATGTCTTCTTTGAAGTAATGACTATTCAGGTCTTCTACTCATATTTTTTTAATTGGGTTGTTTCTTTTTTGATATTGAGCTGCATGAGCTGCTTGTACATTTTGTAGATTAGTCCCTTGTCAGATGCTTCATTTGCAAATATTTTCTCCCATTCTGAGGGTTACTTTCTTTGTCTTGTTTATGGCTTCCTTTGCTATGCAAAAGTTTTAAGTTTAATTAGGTCCCATTTGTTTATTTTTGTTTTTATTCTCATTATTCCAGGAGAGGCATCAAAAAAGATCTTGTTGTTCTTTATGCCAAGAGTGTTCTGCCTATGTTTTCCTCTAAGAGTATTATAGTATCTAGCCTTACATTTAGGTGTTTAATCCATTCTGATTTTATGTTTGGGCATGATATTAGGGAGTGTTCTAATTTCATTCTTTTACATGTGGCTGTCCAGCCACTAGGTAGAATAACATGGAGTTTCCTTAAAAGAACTAAAAATACAACTACCATGTGACCTACCAATCCTGCTACTGGACATATACCTGGGCAAAACCATAATTTAAAAAGAAACATGCACTCCAATGTTCACTGCAGCAGTATGTACAATAAACGTGGATGCCAAGGGAGAAGGCGGGGTTGGGATGAACTGGAAGATTGGGATTGACGTATGCGCACTATTGATACTATTGAGAACCTACTGTATGGCAAAGGGAACTCTACTCAGTGCTCTGTGGTGACCTAAATGGGAAGGAAATTCAAAAAATGACAGGATATATGTATACATATAGCTTATTCACTTTGCTTTGCAGTGGACATTAATACAATATTGTAACCAATCATATGCCAATAAAAAGTTTTTAAAGATATACAAATGGCTATTTTTTGAGATTGAATATCCCCTATACATATCTGTAGTTATCTCTGAACCTCCCAACCTTAAAGTGTTCCAGTTTCAATAATCTCATTTACATGCTGGGAATAATAACATTTATCTCAAAGGATAAGAAGTAGGTGACACATATGTTTATAAAACATGCATTACATATTGTGAAAGCACAATAGAAATGTGAGTTATTATTACTACATGGTAAATGCTGTGAGGACAGGCGCATTTCTGTCCTGCAGTTACTGGATACCCAGTGCCTTTCACAGGGCTTGGTACACTGTGGGTGCTCCATAAATGCTGGTTTGGTGAACAGATGCATGAACACATCTCTATCATTCCATTTCATGTTTAAGTCCATTTGAGCTAAATTTTAAAAATGTCAGATAAAGACATTGAGCAAAAGGTAAATATTATACAACAAAAATTTACTTTGCATTCTTCAACAGCATCTCAAAATCTTCTCGACTCTTGACTCAAACACATTTGTAGTTATAAAAGAGATAGAAAACATGGGAAAAAAAAAAACCTATGTAGACCCAGAGATAAAACTGTGATGTACTGTCTAATTAATGATTTTCAGGTGTATTTTGTAAGAACAGTTACTGTTTGTAACCTGCTTTGGCCACCTGATGCAAAGAGCTGACTCATTTGAAAAGACCCTGATGCTGGGAAAGATTGAAGGTAGGAGGAGAAGGGGACGACAGAGGATGAGATGGTGGGATGGCATCACTGACTCAATGGACATGAGTTTGAGTAAACTCCTGGGAGTTGGTGATGGACAGGGAGGCCTGGCGTGCTGCAGTCCGTGGGGTCACAAAGAGTCAGACACGACTGAGTGACTGAACTGACTGAAAACATTTAATTGTGCATGAGTCTTCTTTTGTTATCTTTAAGCAAATTATAGGTTCTGATGCCAAACTGTTTATATTACAGCACAACTAGAACACTGTTTTAAGTTATTATGTAGATAAATAACTTCACATTTGATGCCCTTTATTTTCAGGGAGAAAAGAAACAGCTTTCATAGATTTTTTTCCCCCCACTCTTAATAGTCTGTCCTACAATAGTTTCACCCAAAAGACTAGACAGATATCAAGTTAAAATATGTCACTATGGCCAAGATGAAGCTCTATAATTGTTTTCTTCTTACATCTGTCCATGGGCTTGTACACACATATACTGTTTGTTCCTCCCATTGCAACACTTTTCATAATGATCTTCAGCTGCCTTGTCAAGGAAGTTTGTTGCTTTTTTCTAGAGTATGGAATTAGTAACATTTCACAAGCTGCTTTGATCACAGGGGTGGATGGGGAAAGACAGGCAAAAATTCTGGATTCACAAAATTTTTTCTTAAAGTAATGAAAATCACTTATTTTTTGGTGGCCTTCCTTCTCTGTGTGTCTGGTGTTTCACAAAAAATGAAGACATAGGATAGTCTCTGAGCTGTTATATATCTACATGTATACTGTATACAGCATATGTGTAAGCTTCTTTCCTTTGCTTGCTGTAAATGAAGAGCAATGTCCATATAAAGTAGATACTGACTTTTTCACATAGGAACATCCCACTGAACACAGTAGGATGACATGTTATCCCAAGTATTTGCATGTGTGCTCAGTCATGTACAACTCTTTGTGACCCAATGGACTGTAGTCAGCCAGTCTCCTCTGTCCATAGAATTTTCCAGGCATGAATACTGGAGTGGGTTGCCATTTCCTACTCCAGGGGATCTTCCTGACCCAGGGGTCAAACCTGCTTCTCTTGTGTCTCCTGCATTGGCAGGCGGGTTCTTCACCACTGCACCACTTGGGAAGCCCCCCAAAGATAATGAATTAAGTCAAAAGCACACTGAAAACATGTTTGTTTTATGACACACAGAATAAATAGATAAGTAAAAGAATGAATGAATGAATCAAAGCTGAGAAGATGTGATGGAAGAATTTAGTAATAAAAACTAGGATCGCTGGGCTTTCTCATGAATCTAACACTTTTTTTAAGCATGCCCTTTGGATGTCATAAACTGCTTTGTGTGTCTTTTGAGAATGCTTGTCTCCATGACTTTATTGCACTCGATGCATTTTGTTGTTGTTGTAAATAACAAAATATTTCTGAGCAACATTTGATTTGTTTATATTGGGAATTGGGAGAATGTGTAAGGATGATTTAGCATGTGCATTTTTAGACTGTGAGTTGGAAAAAAAAACATAAGCAAGATGAAAATAAAAATCTAAAAGAATATTCAGTGGAGCTTGGAAGAGGAAAATCATGAACAGTCAGTTTCATTGTCTTTGAAGTTTTAGACATTCATCTATTTTTATTGACTAACCAAAAAGCCATTTATGCTTTGCTTCAGATGTCATTTCAGGCTGATAGGTCAGTTTCTCTTACCCTTCAAGACTTAGTTATTAAAAAGTGTTTTTTCCTATTGACAGGTCATAAAACATGAACATAGCAGACTTTATTTGATACAAAGTTTTTTTCAAAACTTCTTATCTAAATTTATGCCTTAGAAGTGCAATCCATAGTCAACCACCTTGTCAAAAACTGGAAAATCATGTATTCACACAAATAACATTCCTTGAACATCTATGTAGCACTGAGTATGCAAATACAACTTATCTTGCATTGATAAACTTACAATTGTTTATTGATGCAAAGAACTTGGAAACATCTTAGAGATATGTTTTAAATAATAATTCACTCTAATTATAAATATATCTTATAGAAGTTTTATGGACTGCACTTTCCTACTGCTGAACACTTTCCCTAGCTGGTAAACTATTTCTGTGCCATTTTGAGTGCTATGCAGAGTAATAGGTTATTTTCCTGTAATATTTTAGGCAATACTAACAATATGCCTAAGAGATACATATTATTAACTTTACTATTATTAACTTTATTATTAACTTTACTATTTTAAAGAATAGGAAACTAGAGCTTAGAGCAGTGAAGTAACTTTCTCAAGGTTGCACAATTTGTAAGTGACCCAAATAGGATTTAACCCAAACTGGCCCATCACCAAATCAGCATGTTCAACCACTTTATCATGAGTCCATATATGAAAGAGCATATTCTCATATGCTCACAATTTTAACTATGTTCAATGATTATTGGTATTTACAAATTAATTTATTCATTCAACAAGTATTTTGAGCATATAGTCCACACCAGGCATATATTGCTATGTACTTGTGAATAACACACACAAATAAATCATAACACAATGTAGAATCATCATATAGATACTTGTAAAGGTTGCGTGTGCAATTAGGAAGGGGTTGCATCTGAGGGAGCATCTGAAGAAAACATCCTGGGATCATTTTATCTGTTATTCTAATGCCAGTGGCTCAGAATACCAACTTCTCTTTAGGCTGTCTAGGTATTTCCTATTTTGTAGAATGTTGTACTTCTCAAAGTGATTACATAGGGGAGGGGCATCAATGTGGCAAACAATTCTCTATGGATCCATTTATTTACTTATTTTAAAAATAATTTTATTTATTTTTGGCTGTGCTAAGTCTTTGTTGCTGCTTGGACTTTTCTCCGTTTGTGGCAAGCAGGGGCTGCTCTCTAGCTGTGGGGCAAGGGCTTCTCATCACAGTGGTTTCTCTTGTTGCAGAGCATGGGCTCAGGGTGTGTGGGCTTTGGTAGTTGCTGCACCTGGGCTCAGTAGCTGCCGTTCCTGGGCTCCAGGGCACAGGCTCACTAGCTGTGGCACATGGGTTTAGTTGCTCTGTGGCATGTGGGAACTTCCCGGATCAGGGATTGAACCTGCATCTCTGGCATTGGCAAGCAGATTCTTTATAACTGAGCCACCAGGGAAGCCCCAGCCCATTTATTCTTAATGAAATAGCTATTCACCTTATCTAGAGTGGAGATTTCTGTTACATTGCTTTTCTAGCTTTAATTAAATATGATTTGACTTGTCCTCTGGCTCTTCAGGCCCAGGTTGTGTTGGGCATGAAGACATATCAAATTCATTGCTGTGAGGACATAAGTGATTATGCATATATATATAAATAAAGACTAACAATGTAAGCAATAATAACCAGCTGGTCTAAAATAAAGTCAGCTTAACCTGAATGAAATGAAAATATATGGTCAAAACATTTCTCTCACAGAACTGTCAGCCTCTGGTGCTCACTTTAGGACTAAGTTAATTTAAAAATACAACAGGAAAAGAGAGTTGGTATCACCTTTATTAATACAATCATTTGACAGCCTACTGACACATAAATAGAAAATAACTTGTCAGACTTAGCTAATTCTTCTGAAATCTAGAGAGAAATTCAATTTTAAAGATTATGTGTAAATGGTTCCTTTGTCCCCAGTAATTCCACAGCCACCTCATACACCCAATTTTCTTCCTTTACTCTCAATTTGTCATTATTTATTTTGTTATCCCTTTATATACTTATTGTCTACTTTATTCACCAGCAGAAAAGATCCATATGGGCAGGAACCACATTTTTGTTCATCATGGTATATCTGGGGCCTGGTATCCAGTTGTCATTTTATTAATGTGTTGCTTGAATAAATTAATAATGACTTCTATAGCCCTACTGGGCTTCCCTGGTAGCTCAGATGGTAAAGAATCTGCCTGCAGTGTGGGAGACTGGGTTGGGAAGATCCCCTGGAGAAGGGGATGGCTACCTACTTTAGTATTCTTGCCTGGAATATTCCATGGGCAGAGGAGCCTGGTGGGCTAGTCCCATGAGGGGTTGCATTTGTATCTCTATCCATCTTCTATAAATTCTGAGCTCCTTGAGAGCAAAATTATAGTCTTAATTCATATTTGTGTCTTCTGAGCCTAGTCTATAAGAGATGCTCAATCATAATTTGCTAAATAAATCAACTCAACCCAGATGTTGCAAAACTGTTCCACTCACACAAACAACTGCAACATATTTCCTTGATTTATGGAGAGAGGGGAGAGAGGTAGGATCCCAGGATCTGTTTGAGAATTTATTTCCCTGTTTCTCTCTGTCTAAAGAGAATTTTTGCTAATCTAAAATTTATGGTACTTTTTATTTGCATTCTTGTGTTTTATATTGTTAGTTATTTTCACATTGATTGGCCTGTGTCCAAAACTCAAACTTTGATCCCACTCCAGCCCAATTCCTGCCTCTCTCCAAATACAGGATCGGTCTTAGTACTGATGAGCTGCTAGAACTCAGTGCTATTTCCCTTAGCAAACAAAAATCCAAGATAATATTGTTTACCAAACTAGATCAGAGTACAAAGAAATCACTTGGGAAGTTTATTAAAATGCATGGATATTCAGAGTCTAAATCAAAGAGGTAAGCTACATTTTACTGTAAGCTGTAGGTTGCACTGAGAAATCTGCATTTTATTTATTTATTTATTTTGGAAATCTGCATTTCAATAATCATGCTAGCAGGGTGATTTGAGAAACTCAAATTTTAAGACCAGAGTTGAGGGAGGATGTTTTATGCATCCTGGCATTGTCAGTGCCTGTGTCTGACACATAATTGGTATTAACATCCTTCCTCAAAATGTAGATGCCTGTGCTTCCTGGACCATCAGTTTTATTCATGATCTGTCTTCTTTTGTTAACCTTTTTCCTGCCCCAGAATCCATTTCCTATCACTTCTTATCCTATGTTATGGCCTAGTCTCAACAGAAATTTAGCCTATTGGTTTATATTTAATGAGAACCTTCTCTATGCCATTAACAATTTCCAATATCACTTAAGATAACTAAGTTGTTTACTAAGAGCAGGTTGAAATGCAAAAAACATCCCATAGCCACTGGGACCCAATCCAGATTGCTTGGTGATAAATGACGAGCACTGAATTCATTCTTCTTTAAACCTGTAAAAGAATCTAGACCTTGTACTTCACACAATGTCATAGATTGTGTTGTGTCCTAAAAAAAGATTTTATTTAAAGTTACAAGATTTTCCATTAACCTCTTCTAAAATACTTTATTCACTAATATTTGTTAAACTTGCAAATCTCTAAAAAACTTCCACCAAAGTAGAAATTGAAATAACAATAGTCTTTTACAAAATGTGGAATCAAATAACAACAAAAAGGCCAGTTCCACTGTCTAAACAGCCATATTTTAACATAATAGTTTTTCATTTATATTGCTATTATAAAACTTAAACCTAACTCTTTACAGCTTTTTACAATTCTTTTTGCTGCTGCCGTTGGGGGGTGGGCCTGCTGCCATCGCCCCTCAGCTTTTTACAACTCTTAAGCATATAGACATGCCACTCACAGTACTGAAACCAAGCAGGACCCTATGGGGCCCTCCCAGATGCAAAAGATTTCTGTGTCCACTGTTTCTTGTTTGCAGGAAAAGATTTCAACCTTCCAGACATTCCCAGAGTTCTAAAGGGCAGATTCAAACAGTTACTAATTAGAAGGCTGAGGGAATGCAGAAAGAAAGGAAAGACTGTCAAGAAACAGTGCAGTGATGCAGCAGGGTTCTGGTTCCTCCTCAAGGGATATACATAACACTGTGATGTGTATACTTGGGATCAACAAGTGTTATGGTTGTTCAGTCATCCTGTTGTGTTGACTCCTTGTGACCCCATGAACTGCAGTACCCAGGCCTCCCTGTCCCCCACCATCTTCTGGAGTTTGCCCAAGTTCATGTCCATTGCATAAGTGATTCATCCAACCATCTAATGCTCTGTCATCCCCCTCTCCCGCTGCCCTCAATCTCGCCCAGTCTGCATCTTTTCCAATGAGCTGACTCTGCATGAGGTGGCCAAAGTATTGGAGCTTCAGCATCAGTCCTTCCAGGGAACACTCAGCACTGATCTCCTTTAGGATGGACTGGTTTGATCTTGCAGTCCAAGGGACTCTCAAGAGTTTTCTCGGGCACCACAGTTTGAAAGCATCAATTCTTTGGTGCTCTGCCTTCTTCATGGTCCAGCTCTCACAACTGTACATGACTACTGGAAAGACCATAGTCTTGCTTACACAGAACTTTGTCCACAAGGTTATGTCTTTGCTTTTTAACATACTATATAGGTTTGTCATAGCTTTTCTGCCAAGAAGTAACTGTCCTCTAATTTCATGAATGCAGTAAACATCCACAGTGATTTTAAAGCCCAAGAAAAAGGAAATCTGTCACTGCTTTCACCTTTTTCCCTTCTATTTGTCATGAAGTGATGGGAACAGATATCATGATCTTAGTTTTTTTTTAATATTTAGTTTAAAGCTGACTTTTTCACTCTCCTCCTTTATCCTCATCAAGAGGTTCTTAAGTTCCTCTTCTCTTTCTGCCCTTAGAATGGTATCATCTGCATTTCTGAGGTTCTTGATATTTCTCCTGGCAATCTTGATTTCAGCTTATAACTCATCCAGCCCAGCATTTCTCATGATGTACATACAAGTTAAATAAACAGGGTGACAATAAACAGCCTTGTCATTCTCCATTCTCAATCCTGAACCAGTTATTCCATAAAGGTTCTAACTGTTGCTTCTTGACCAGTATACAGGTTTCCAGGAGACAGTTAAGATGGTCTGGTATTCCTGTCTCTTTAAGAGTTTTCCAAAGCTTGTTATGATCTACACAGTCAAAGGCTTTAGCATAGTCAGTGAAACAGAGGTAGATGTTTTTCTGGTTTGATCTCTGGTTCCTCTGCCTTTTCTAAACCCAGCATGGACATCTACGTATTCTTGGTTCACATCATGCTGAAGCCTAGCATGCAGGACCTTACTAGCATGGGAGATGAGTGCAATTGTTCAGTGGTTTGAACATTCTTTAGTACTGTTCTTCTTGGGAATTGGGATGAGGATTGACCTTTTTCAGTCCTGTGGCCACTGCTGGGTTTTCCACATTTGCTGACATATTGAGTGCAGCATTTTGATAGTGTCATCTTTCAGGATTTAAATAACTCTGCTGGAATTCCATCACCTCCACTAGCTTTACAGACAGCAGTGCTTCCTAAGACCTAGGAGACTTCACACTCCAGAAGGCCTGGTTCTGGGTAAGTGACCACACTATTGTGGTTATCCAGGTCATTAAGATCCTTTTTTGTACAGTTTTTCTGTGTCTTCTTTCCATCTCTTCTTGACCTCTTCTGTTTTTATTAGGTCTTTATCATTTCTGTCCTTTATTGTGCCCATTTTTGGTACTTCCAATGTTCCATCTTTGATTCCAATGTTCCATCTTTGATATTTCCAATTTTCTGGAAGAGATCTCTAGTCTTTCCCCTTCTGTTGTTTTCCTCTACTTTTTTTTTTTTTTTTTTGCATTGTTCATTGAAGAAGGCCTTCTTATCTCTCCTTGGTATTCTCTGTAATTCTGCATTTATTTGGGTGTATCTTTTCCTATCTCCCTTGCCTTTCACTTCACTTCAGCTATTTGTAAAGCCTCCTCAGACAACCCCTTTGCCTTCTTGCTTTTCATTTTCTTTGGGATGGCTTTGTTTGCTGCCTCCTGTACAATATTATTTGGAGAAGGAAATGGTAACCCACTCCAGTGTTCTTGCCTGGAGAATCCCAGGGGCGGGGGAGCCTGGTGGGCTGCCGTCTATGGGGTCGCACAGAGTTGGACACGACTGATGCAACTTAGCAGCAGCAGTACAATATTATGGACATCTGTCCATAGTTCTTCAGGCACTCTGTTTACTAGATCTAATCCCTTGAATCTATTCATCACCTCCAATGTATATTCATCAGATCAGATCAGTCACTCAGTCGTGTCCTACCCTTTGCAACCCCATGAATCACAGCATGCCAGGCATCCCTGTCCATAAGCAAATCCTGGAGTTCACTCAAACTCACGTCCATCGAGTCAGTGATGCCACCCAGCCATCTCATCCTCTGTCGTCCCCTTTTCCTCCTGCTCCCAATCCCTCCCAGCATCAGAATCTTTTCCAATGAGTCAACTCTTCACATGAGGTGGCCAAAGTACAGGAGTTTCAGCTTTAGCATCATTCCTTCCAAAGAACACTCAGGGCTGATCTCCTTTAGAATGCACTGGTTGGATATCCTTGCAGCCCAAGGGACTCTCAAGAGTCTTCTCCAACACCACAGTTCAAAAGCATCAATTCTTCGGTGCTCAGCTTTCTTCACAGTCCGACTCTCACATCCATACATGACCACTGGAAAAACCATAGCCTTGACTAGATGGACCTTTGTTGGCAAAGTACTGTCACTGCTTTTCAATATGCTATCTAGGTTGGTCATAACTTTTCTTCCAAGGAGTAAGCGTCTTTTAATTTCATGGCTGCAGTTACCATCTGCAGTGATTTTGGAGCCCCCCAAAATAAAGTCTGATATTGTTTCCACTGTTTCCCCCTGTATTTGCCATGAAGTGATGGGACCAGATGCCATGATCTTCATTTTCTGAATGTTGAGCTTTAAGCCAACTTTTTCACTCTCCTCTTTCACTTTCATCAAGAGGCTTTTTAGTTCCTCTTCACATAGGGGATTTTATTTAAGTCTTACCTGGCTGGCCCAGTGGTTTTCCCCACTTTCTTTGGCTTAAGCCTGAATTTTGTTATGAGAAGCTTATGATACAATACTATAAAGATTTTAACAATATTTTAGCAAGATTAAAAAAAATTCAACAATAATATTATAAAGATTTTAGTAATCTTAATCAAAAATTTTTCTCTAGTAAACTCAATTCTTCAATATATATTCCCCATCATTGATGATTGTACTTACTTCTAGTGTTTCTTTTAGAAAAATAGATAAAAGTTGGTAAGAATTTTTAGATTGAAATCTTGAATTTGATTAACATTGTTAAATTGTCTCTCCAAGAAAGAATACTTTTTTTTTTTTTTCCCACCACATCAACGTATGAGAGGGTCTATTTCTTTATAAAGCTTCCCTGGTGGCTCAGACAGTAAAGGATCTTCTGCAAAGCAGGAGACTCAAGTTCATTTCCTGGGTCAGGAAGATCCCCTGGAGAAGGAAATGGCAACCCACTCCAGTATTCTTGCCTGGAGAATTCCATGAATAGAGGAGCCTGGCTATGGTCCATGGTCACAAAGAGCTGGACATGGCTGAGTAGATAACACACTTTCATTACCTAGTACATCCTACAAATGGAGGGGCTTCCCTTGTGGCTCAGCTGATAAAGAATCTGCCTACAAGGCAGGAGACCTGGGTTTGATCCCTGCTGGGGAAGATCCCTTGGAGAAGAAAGCAGCAACCCACTCCAGTACTCTTGCCTGGAAAATTCCATGGACAGAGGAGTGGGACAGGCTGCGGTCCATGGAATTGCAAAGAGTTGGACACAACTGTGTGAATAACTTTCACTTTTTCACAAATGGAAGTTTGTCGCAGAAAGTTTTTGCATTCTGATGGAAAATATTATGCCTAATTACTATGTCAATTTTATCAATAATTAATATTGCTGTTCACATTTTCATATGATCATTATAAATTATAGCTTTATTTTGGTTCCTACACACTTACTCCTTGGAAGGAAAGTTATGACCAAACTAGACAGCATATTAAAAAGCAGAGACATTACTTTGCCAACAAAGATCCATCTAGTCAAGGCTATGGTTTTTCCAGTAGTCAAGTATGGATGTGAGAGTTGGACTATAAAGAAAGCTGAGCGCCAAAGAATTGATACTTTTGAACTGTGGTGTTGTAGAAGACCCTTGATAGTCCCTTGGATTGCAAGGAGATCCAACCAGTCCATCCTAAAGGAGATGAGTCCTGGGTGTTCATTGGAAGGACTGATGTTGAAGCTGAAACTCCAAAACTTTGGCCATCTGATGCAAAGAGCTGACTCATTTGAAAAGACCCTGATGCTGGGAAAGATTGAAGGTGGGAGGAGAAGGGGACGACAAGGGGACGAGAAGAGGATGAGATGGTTGGATGGCATCACCGACTCAATGGACTGAGTTTGGGTAAACTCTGGGTGTTGGTGATGGACAGGGAGGCCTGGTGTGCTGCAGTCCATGGGGTCACAAAGAGTTGGACACGACTGAGTAACTGAACTGAAATGGAAACTGATACTTTTCCCAGTTTTAAATTTGGTTGTCTCTTTGATAGATGCTTCCCATATATCCTGGATATTAATGTTTTGTTGGTTATATGTCTTATAATATTTGCTATTTTTCTATTCTCTTATTTAGTTAATATATTGTTTTCAGAACCATAGACAAAAAATGTCACCTGCCATATAAGTAACCAAAGGACAATGGGGCTATCAAGCTATCAGCCATCCTTGATGACAGTACACCCTAGGGGGGTTCAGGATGGCGAAAAACAGGACACTGGCCCTACTTAGTTAAGAAGCATATCAAAGGAATAATTTCATTAAGCCCAGATTTAAAAAAAGAGGAGACTTCCTTGATGGTCCAGTGGTTAAGACTCTGCACTTCCAAAGAAGGGGTACAGGTTTGATTCTTGATTGGGGAACTAAGATCCCACAGGCCCAGCAACATGATCCCCCCAAAAACACCCAGACTAGCATCTTCTCATACAGAGAAAAGTGCTAAATTCATTAACTTAGGATGTTTGCTTTTACTTTAATTAGCAGTAATCTTTTCATGTTCAACTCTTTTTTTTTGTTTGTTTGTTTTGCAAAAATTCCAATGTCCTGGCTCTTCCCTTACCTTTTTAGAACAGACTCCCAGAGATATCTAAAAGGCTATATTCTGGGCTTAGTATTGTGTATTCTAGATAAGTCTTCAGTAATGCCCCAACTAAAACATAATTCTCACCTTTTAGGCTGTGCAATTTTTTCATTCAACAGAAGTTTAAATATTTTTATGATATTGGGTCTCATACATTTTCTGTTTATTTTCCCTTCTCAAGTCATAAGCATATACTTATATTAATATAATTTTATACAGAGCTCTCTTTCTAAAACCTCTAATTCACATCTGATGTCTGTGTAGGTATAGTTCTGTCTTGTTACATATGTTGCCTCTTACATAGTATTGCTTCTTGCCTGTACTGTGATTTTTGATTGTGAGCTCATGTTCATTGGAACTCTAACCCTGGACTTTATTGAGGCCTTAGTCAACTAAGAACATTCTGCCAGAGAGGATTTATATTTTGTCCCACCAACTGTTTACTAACCTGGATCCATTAAAAATTGATATTAAAATTCCTTAACAGTTTCCTATCCATAATATAACTAAAAGTAATGGGCTCCATGCTCTGACATCATCTTCCCACAGAGCACTTCATCATCACTAGGGATAGAGATTGAAGATACTTAAGCAATGAGTCGAAAGTATTGTTATATGATGATATAAAATAGGTTTGGCAAAACTAATACAATTTTGTAAAGTTTAAAAATAAAATAAGATTTAAAAAAAAGAAAAAAGTAAAATAAAATAGGTTTGGAGGTGGTGTATAAAATTCTTCCCTGATGTTTTTGAAAGGCAATGGTCTTAACAAGTCACTAGAGAGTGATTACGCATCCCTTAATAAATCTGGCAGGAGGAAAAGGGGACGACAGAGGATGAGATGGCTGGATGGCATCACTGACTTGATGGACGTGGGTCTGGGTGAACTCCGGGAGTTGGTGATGGACAGGGAGGCCTGGAGTGCTGCGATTCATGGGGTGGCAAAGAGTTGGACACGACTGAGCGACTGAACTGAACTGAACTGAACTGAATAAATCTGGAACTACCTAGAATGTTACGTGCTGAAATATTAGACCTAGTAAACTATTAAACAGGCTGCTTCCTATTGTGTTTGGCAAGAACTGATTATTATTTTTTTTAAATAGATGATCTTCAAAAAATTGAACAACTGGTCTTTTCTATTAGGCAATACAAAGTTATGTGTTATTCTTCAAGAATTCCTGAGACCCTCTGGCTGGAACTTTGTGTACTCTTCTAATTGAGGCCCCATATAGTGTTTCATCACTTTGGAAGTTGGAAATAAAGAATCATAACTATGACATGCAAAATTTATTCATAGAACATTATTTTAGCTCAATCCTCATATTTATAGATGTGCAAAAAAAGCCAAATATAGAAACATGTAACTCTTTGTAAATATAACTTCATATTCATGTGCTATTATTACTTGCTTTCATATTCCTTATTGATAAGTTTTTATTCTTCTAATTCACCATGGACACTAAATATTTTAAGGAGCATGTGAAGCTGCATTAAGCAGAAATAATAAGATATTATCTTTAAAAACATGCTTCTAATTAATTTTGATTTCAAATAAATGAGATATTTCTTATATTAGATTGTCTGGAAAAAATACACATTTGTAATAAAAATATTTGGCTCAAAATCTGAAAATACAAATATATAAAAAACATATATACTTTGAAAACTGAATTTTTAAAGAACTGCTAATTAGCTAATATACTTGGCAGCTTTTTTTCCCCACTCATATCTAGGATGTCTAGAGCTTAGGATTATCCCTAGAATGTTAGTTTTTTATTGTGGTAAAAAATAGATAAATACTCCACTCCTTCAATTTTATAAACTTTGTTAAAACATCTCAACCAACATTTTAATCAACCCTGAATGCATAAAAATTGCCTTCCTTTTTCATTGAAACAAGCTTTCTTAACCTGGCAACTGAGTCATATTAACCTCAACCTAAATTGTTTCATTTTGGAATTGAGATCCTACTCTGGCACCACCTCACTGGGTATAAAGACACTCATTGACATGAACTGCTAAGTATAAAATATATGGAAGCTTTCCTATTGCCCCCAAATTCCTTACTTTCAATTGATCTACCTGGAATTTTCCCCCTTTCTCATATTCCTCCCTTTCAAACATCTTTGAAAAAAACATCTTCTTTACAAATCCCAATCATATTTCACGATCAGCACCATTCCCCTCCGCAAAAAGACTTAAAAAAGAAAAAGAAGAAAATCAGCACTTCTACAAAGCATCTTGGGTCCAGGGACACATGACTTTCTCTATGTCCTTCTACTAAACAACTATTCATCCTTAAAAGACAATTTTTGCTTGTGGATGTGCTTCCTTTCTTAAAAGTGGCTCAGGGACAGAATATGCCTTCATATACCCCACTCCCCAATACCAAATACAGAAGCAGGTCCATAGTACATGTTCAGTAAATATTTGCTGAATGTATGGATGTTGCTATTGCTCTCCCTCTGTGTTTGTCTCTGACGTCAGTTATTTAGTAACTGGATTCTAGATATTTCTCAAAAATTGTTTTAGGACTGTTTTCCCCTGATGCCTTTTCCTGCCTTTCCGCCTCTATTCCTACTTCTGTTTTGTCACTTTCTCTCTCTCTCTCCTTTCTTCGTTCTCTCTTTTCCCTCAAAAATCACTGCCTCAAAGTAATGTGTTTTCTTAGTCATGCATTAATCCTTTGTGACTAGCTTTGTGCTTAAACCCAGCTATGATTGCATCTTCAACACCTGTCATCAAACTTGTCCAATGTGGACCTACCACATTCGTGAACCTCTAACGTTACCTTTATTTTGAAACACTGACAGCCATATGAACCGTGCCAACCTGGAGAGAACATGAACTCAGGTTAAGATGTGGGGTTCTTGTGTTTCACCTTTGTACTGACATTCTAATTTCAAACCTATTAGGTAACACAATTCTCATGTCCCTTTCCCTAGAATAACCACTTCTTGGTTTAGGTCCCATGGTGAGCTCCAAGTCTTTAGCTAGTCCTGTGATTCTGCCTGAATCATTTGTCTCTTATCTTAGCCTATCTTCTGGAGACCAAAAGTGAGCAATAGATATGCCAAATGTATAAGATGTGTACTGAGGAACAAAGGGAGGAACAGTCACACACTTTGCATGGTGACACTGGTAAGGTATAAGGGTATGTGTGTGCTTAGTTGCTCAGTAACATCCGACTCTGTGGTCCCATGGACTGTAGCCTGCCAGGCTCCTCTGTCCATGGAATTTTCCAGGCAAGAATACTGGAGTAGGTTGCCATCCCCTTCTCCATGGATCTTCCTGACCCAGGGATCAAACCCATGTCTTTTGCATCTCCTGCATTGGCAGGTGGATTCTTTACCACTAGCTCCATCTGTGAAACCCCATAACGGTTTTACTGCCATGGTACCTGTGCGTCAAGTAAATTGCATAAATACCAACAATATAGTCTACTCAGATCATGGAGACTGTCATCTCTCAAGGAGGATTCTGCTTCAAACCTTCCTGAATATATCTGTTTTTAACACATTAAAAACTATAACTTTGTATACTCCGAGGGATGAAGAAAGAGAAAAAATCTTTTATTTGAGTCTTTGCTTAAATGTCATCTTTTTTGTTGTGGCTCATCCTGACTATCCTAATTAAAACTGCAAACCTTCACAGTACCCTATCCAATTTATCCTGATCTATATCTTCTATAGTACTTATTGCCTTCTGATATATAATTTACTTAACTATTTTTATTGTGCATTGTATGTTTCTCCCTGTTAGAATACAAGCTGCACGAAGGCAGATTTTTTTTTTCTTTTCCCTCATCTTAGTCTATTTTATTCATGGATGTTCCCAAGCATGTAGACTAGTACCTGGCTCAAATAAACAATCAAAAAATTTGATGAATGAATGAATGGACAAATTAAAACAGTGCATCAAAAATATTCTCCAGGAATAAATATACATTTCTGATTCTATAATCAGAATACTTAAAAAATAATATTTAGTTCTTCTAATATACAAGATGAATGAATGGTTCTCAAGTGGGATATTTATATTTGTTGTTCTCTTTCTTTGATGGCATCATGTTTTAAAATTAAGTATGACCATGTCCCAGCTCAAAATGATTTCCTGGGATTTTGATTATTAACCAATGGAAATTTTCCAGCATTCCAAGGTGCTGATTTATAGCTACCATGTGAAAGACCTCATGAATAGATCCTTCACTACAGTTTCCTCAGAATAGCAAACCCCCAGCTGCCCCTTCCAGCAGAGTCCATGATTTAACTCTGGACTTTGTTTTGACTCACTGACTATAAAAGGGACTAAAAGGAACATATGGGAGTCATTGAAAAACTGCAGGTGAAACCCACTTTAAGAAAGAAAAAGAGCAACCTCAAACTGAGTAAAGAGATCAAACATAGCAAATCCTTTTGACATGACAAAAGGAGCCTTCACTTTTGTGAAGGACGTCACTGTGAGATTATTTTAAATGGTGATTCACTGACAATATTTTTCCTGACGACATGTCTCCTGTATGAATTAAAATAACATGGCTATTTTATAGGAGATTACCTGGGGGCATGAAAGAAGGTACAGCAGGTAAGGAAGGAGGTCTGGGAGTAGAAGCTGGTGTTGAGAGTCTTGGGTTCACCACGGTGTGCCCAGAGACTAGGTCTAAAAGCCTGTATTTTGAGTTTCATTAGAGAGAACACATCAGAGCAGAACAAATGGTGCTGATGGCTGTCGCTGGAACTGCTCTGTGACTAAATGTCTAATTTATTTATGAGCTTCCAAATGAAGCCCCTTTTTATTGAAGGAATGGTTCTGTTAATTTTAAGGCATCCTGTTACTGTATTTCATTTAACTTTGTTGACCTTAGGTATTTAGATAATGGTTTGCTTCCTGACCTGAGCAGATTCATATTCCTAAGACAATTAAGCTCTAGAAAAGGTATTATAGGAAAATCGCATAGCCTCACAGTAGAAATGTCTGTTCCTATGATAGTACCATTGTTTTATAGTGCGTTGAGAAGGGGACACACGTGAAACTATGTTTCTCTTAATTTTGTCACTAGGAAATACTGCACGGAAGAGACAGTTACTAAACCTCGTAGACAACCTTTTTATTATGTGGATTATTGCTACTTGTTTATTTTGCTGACATAGACTTTCTTTATACTTACCCACTTATATTTTTAGAAGGATAAATTTGCAGAGAAAGGGTAAGTTAAAATTGACTATCATCTGGATCCCTTCCTATGAGAAAGGTGGATGATGAGTTTCTTGAAGAAATGACATCTACTAAAACTATAATGTCCAAAATGGTAACTATTTGCATTTAAATTGATTAAAATTCAGTAAAATTCACAAATTGCTCAATCTCAGCAGGTACTTTTGAAGTACTTAATTGTCATTAGTGGTTATTTGCTACTGGTGTTACCACACTGAAGTGTACACATGTGGAACACTTTTACAAGAGACATGTGTACCCAAATGTTCATTGCAGCACTGTTTACAATAGTTAGGATATGGAAGCAACCTAGATGTCCATCGGCGGATGAGTGGATAAGAAAGTTGTGTTTCATATATACAATGGAATATTATTCAGCTATAAAAAAGAATGCATTTGAATCAGTTCTAATGAAGTGGATGAAACTAGAGCTTGTTATACAGAGTAAAGTAAGTCAGAAAGAAAACACCAATACAGTATATTAACGCATACATACAGAATTTAGAAAGATGGCAGCAACGACCCTATCTGTAAAACAGCAAAAGAGACACAGATATAAAGAACATAGTTTTGGACTCTGTGGGAGAAGGCGAGGGTGGGATAATTTGAGAGAATAGCATTGAAACATTTATATCACCATATGTGAAATAGATCACCAGTCCAAGTTTGACGCATGAAAGAGGGCACTCAAAGCCAGTGCAGGACAACCCAGAGGGATGGGATGGGGAGGGATGCGGGAGAGGGGTTCAGCAAGGGGGACACATATATACCTGTTGCTGATTCATGTCAATATATGGCAAAAACCACCACAATATTGTAAAGTAATTAGCCTACAATTAAACTAATTAAAAAACATTAAAACATCTAATTTTAAAGAACAAATGAGACATGTGAATAATAATCACACACAAGTATATGCAGTGCACATATATCAATATAGTAGAAACATTAATAACTGAAAGGATCCCACCACTTATAGACTAGTGGAAGATTTGAACAAACAGAACCCAGAACTCTATCAGGGAAGACGAATGGCCATTATGAGAAGAAAAATAAATTTAGCTTTAATTCGGCATAATAAAATGAGAAATATACCAGGTAATATCTTAAGGTTTATCACAAAAGCCCTTGAAAGAGTACCTTTGAACGTATATTTTATCTGTTAGCATTTTACATGTTGATGATTTAAAAAATAAATATTAAAATGATGGTTTAGAGAATAAAAGTGAAAAGTAGGCATCTGTCATATAAGAAAATCCCAATTAATTTAAAATTTATGAACATTACCCAATCACCTGTGATATTTGAAGCATCTCTTGGTCCAGAAATTTTCAGCAGAAAAAGTAGATATTGTATACTATGTACATGTGGATCAAACTGAAGTAGATCAAACCATGTAAATCAGTATCTAGGACCCTCATTATTTACTTTCCAACTTAGTGGTTTTTAAATTTCTGAAGGAAATTCCATAAATCAGGTTTTTAATAGCACCAGAACACTTCAGTCAAAACCCATTTATATGAATTTGTCTTTTCTCACACCTATCATATCACCCAAATTTGTCAAATTATGGATTTGTCATGCTTGACATTTAATTTCAAATGAGCCAAGTCTTCCTAGAAGCATTGGAACAGCTAACTACTAGAGTACATTCCACAGAAAATATGAACACAATGCACTAACATGTACACACAGCACTATATGTTGTTTGACCCTAATCCATCCATGAGGAATCTCAGCAACCTAAGAAGGGGTGGTGAGGGCAATTAAACACAACCCGGGACGGATCATCAGACACAGAGAGGAGTCTGGGGAAACCCCAGTGCCCTTCTGTGCTGCTCCCTGTGACCTGCAGTTGAGGATGAGGGACAGGGATAATCCATTCGGCATTTTTGTTCCTGAGTGCCGAGATGGGACTATCAATTTACATCAATTTTACTAAATTCTAACAATGCAGGCCATTAGGTAACTACATGTTCATAGTCTATTGTTAGTTTATTTTTAAAATGCTACTGTCTATAAAAGAGCTATAAGTAAATGCTACCTTCAAGTATGAAATGCTTGAGGCTACTTAAGAGGCTTAACTAATATGTGAGGCCGTTACAGTCACTCACATAATTGTATAAACTCTGATATCTTTCAGTTATTACAATTATTCAGACACTTGTGTTTACCTTCTTGGAATAAATCTATCTCTGTGCAGCAGAACAACAATATGAATATATCCTTTGATTGTGTTGCCTTTGTCAAGATTATAAGTTAACTATAAGTATTAAAAGGGCTTATGACTATTCCATCAGAGAGAAAAATTTGGGGTACCATGGAAGAATTAAAAGGATCCTATAATGAAAGAAGTTTCTCTTAAAAAGTAGTGATGCAGAGGGATTAGGGTATTGTGCAAGGTACATATAAAATAAAAATTCAGTTAGTTGCTATGTTCGTCTTTAGTGCAATTTCTCCACTCTGGCTTTTGTTGTTGTTGTTGTTTTAGTTTAGTTGTTTGAGATTTTCAATATACCTAGAAATTTAAATCTGTGGTCACTCTAAAATTTAAGTCATACCTTGATAATAAAGAATACCCTTCAGTCTACCTTTTCTAAGCTTGTAAAGTTAAGAGGCTTTTGACAAGCTGTGCATGGAAATGAAAGAAAGCAAAAGAGAGAAGAAGTAAGGTGAGATGAGAGGAGCTGTTAGTTTGCCAGCCTCTCTGTGCTAAGATCTCCACAGGCCAGCATCATCAGAACATAAATCATTCACTAAAGCTTCTCTTTTTTTTGGCCTCTGCTAATCTAATTCTTAGCATTCAGCCAAGTGCACACAAAGTTTAATCACAAGGCCAGAAATATATGGAGTAAATTCTTCAAGACTAATACCAATCATATTAGGATATCTATTGGGCATACCAAAATGAATTGAAAATGAAAAATAGAGATTGAGATCCTAATTTGAAGGTATTTTGAAATCCATGCCTGGCCCTCATTAGAAAACTACCCACCCCTACTCCCCTCTACCCCGCCAAAAAAAGAAAGAAAGCTCTCTTTTATTCTTCCCACATCATCTCCCACTCCAAATTACATACTTAAATCAATTGGAAACAGAATGGGCTAAATCATATGTAAATTATTCTGAGGTTCAGTTTGTACTGTCATAGACTATAGCTTATCAAACTTTAATGTGCACACGAATCATTTGAGGATCTTGTTAACATACGGATTCTAATTCAGTAAGACTGATGAGGGGCCCAAGGTTCTGCATTTGTAATATGCCTCCAAGGGATGCTCCTGGTCTGATTCACAGAAGATACTTTGAACAGCAAAGTTTTAAAGTAGAGCATCATTTGCTTTCCCAAATTGTGACTTGTCTATCATATTCCAAAGAATATTCCACATTACTTTTGACTGGCATCTTGATGGTTGGCTATATATAAATATATATATCAAAAGTGTCCTAAAAGTTGTACTAATTGTGATTATTAACAAACATCACAAATGCTATAATATGCATTACTTGGCTAAAATAGAAAAACCCAGAATATGAGTAATCAGAAATGATAAATTATATCCATATTTTACAATAAATTATTTATATTTTGCAATTCTGTCATAGTTGAAATTATACTGATACTGTAATTTCTACCATATGAGCTATTAACTTTTTAATGACATTTGCAGAACACTGATCAAATTTATGAGGTTTTCCCTTAAATTATGACACTTTCATGTCACTTTTTATTCTGAATTCATTAAGCACATTTAGTTTAATTTTCTGAAAAAGAGATGTTGAAGGCTTTACATTTTTTTTTTTGCCATTGACAATTACTTATATTTTATTCTTTTATTTCCCACAGACAGGGAGACAAACATGTTTTTTCCTTTACAATAGGAAAAGTCAAGTGACGGTCAAATGCATGGCTCCAAAAGCCTAATACTGAAAACACGTATTGTACTGGCTTATAATCAATTAAAAGATATTTTATTTTTAAAAATCAAAGCGAATATGATATATGCTGCTGCTGCTGCTAAGTCGCTTCAGTCGTGTCCGACTCTATGCGACCCCACAGACAGCAGCCCACCAGACTCCCCCGTCCCTGGGATTCTCCAGGCAAGAACACAGGAGTGGGTTGCCATTTCCTTCTCCAATGCATGAAAGTGAAAAGTGAAAGTGAAGTTGCTCAGTCGTGTCTGACTCTTAGCGACCCCATGGACTGCAGCCCACTAGGCTCCTCCGTCCATGGGATTTTCCAGGCAAGAGTACTGGAGTGGGGTGCCATTGTCTTCTCCAGAATATGATACATAGAAGTATTTAAATATGCCATTTCTCCCCTGAATTGTGAGCTGTTCCTTCCCAATTTTTAAACAAAACTTTTAAAGATTTTACTTATTAACCACTCATGCTATACAATGTATAATCCCAAGAAATATAAAAAAAATTATGCTAACCTTCAACGATGTGACTGTGACCACTTTCAGATGAGATCTTGTCATAAGGTGTTTCCTTGTCTTTCTTGCCCGAATCTTTCACAGAATCATCGGACTGGCTCCCAGGGTGACTCTTAAATGTTGGTGAACACAAATTTCTCTCAATTTCCACTTCCTGTTAGAAGACATTAAAGGGATATGTGTTAAAAGCTATCAGTTGGAAACAGCTGTGGTTTTTAGGGGGTTTAAAAAGCGGGAGCGAGGGAGGGAGGAGGTTTCTACTAGTGATGCTTTCCAATATGCTTCGGGGAAAATGCTGATAACTTAGCCAAGCACTGTAAACGCATATCTGACGCTTACTTTACTTCTCTGGAAATAGTTCCACTTTCCAAATCAGCTTTGCTTTCATGTGGCTTGTTTTGCTCTCGTAAAAGAGAGAAAGTAGAAATAAGAATCAAAATATAACCTAATACATGTTAATAGATGCAACTTCCTAAGGCCTGAGAAATGTCCTTAAGGGATTTTTAAAAATAGCTGTATGTATCAACGTCATATGCTTAAGACAGAAGGAAATGAGTTTTTCTTTAATAACATGCTCATCCTATAGTGATAATCTTAGTAATTATAGAGTTCCCAAATTACAAACCTATTCAACTCCATACAGTAAGTACAGTTTGGCTATTCATAGAGATTATGAAATTACTTCTTTGAGACAGTAATTCAAAATTGGAGAGAGAAAAATTTCCCAAAGGAAAAATGTGTAAAGGATATTTCAAATACAGGGAGTCTACTGTTCCTTGTTTTATAGATTAACACAATCCAACCAAGCAAACCCCATCAATTAGACTAATTATTTTGAATAAAAAATTGTGAAATGTAAATGAGCCAAGACAGCTTGAGAAGCAAAGTGTATTTTTTTAAATCAAGTAATATGTTAAAAAAACTTTAATAGCTACTCACAACTTTTATATTTTCGTACATGAAGTTGTATTTTCTAAACCATGACCATTCAGATAAAGAACTGATGAATTGCTCTTTACTTTTGTTACATTTTAAATACACTGGCATGAATGAGTCAAGTTTGAGAGACAGATAAAAACTCTAAAACATTTCTTAGAGTAGGTACATTTTCTGTGTCTATGATGTGGTTAGACAGGAAAGGCTTTCAGAAAAATAACCTTCTAACTTCTTAGCATGTTTATGTTTTCTAATTTTCACACACACATTATATACACATACATATACTACATTTATAACATTTATATATATACACTGCTGCTGCTGCTAAGTCGCTTCAGTCATGTCCGACTCTGTGCGACCCCGTGGACTGCAGCCTTCCAGGCTTCTCTGTCCATGGGATTTTCCAGGCAAGGACACTGGAGTGGGTTGCCATTTCCTTCTCCAATGCATGAAAGTGGAAAGTGAAAGTGAAGTGGCTCAGTCGTGTCTGACTCTTAGCAACCTCATGGACTGCAGCCTACCAGGCTCCTCCATCCATGGCATTTTCCAGGCAACAGTACTGGAGTGGGGTGCCATTGCCTTCTCCCATATATACACTACATATATATAATTAGAAAATAGTGGTATGTGATTAACCATCTCATCTTTCAGTACCCCTCCTTCCAATATATGATATATACTGTCTTCCTTACTGTGAATGTTTAACTGGAACTAAAAACATTTACAGGCATCAAACAATGGTGAAGAAGCTTATATTTTTAAAAAAGGCATTGCCTTTAACATTTCTGTTTCCAACTATTAGCAAAAACCCAAATGCTCATAACTGTAGTTTGCTTTATGTCATCAAGATACAGTGTCGGATAAGCCATGGCAGGTGGCTTGGTTGCCTTAGCTAGTAGAGTAGCACAGAATGCTCTCCTCAGTTCAGTCTGGTGTCTTCTCCTACTGCCACATGAAGTGACTGCTGTGAAATGGATGCAGCACATTTGTTTGCTCTTGTTTCAGCAATTTAATCCAGCTCCTTGCATTGGCAAAAACGAAGTAAGATAAGCAAAGAAAAAATAAAAATGCCTTAAAAGTCATGATTCTTGTTCAGAAAATTTTTGTTTTGATAATGGCCAGAATGTTGAAAATGGTCCGCAAACCTGTTGTGCACGTGTGCTCAACCGTTCAGTCGTGTCCAACTCTTTGTGACCCCATGGACTGCAGTCCATCAGGCTCCTCTGTCCATGGGATTCTCCAGGCAAGAATACTGGAGTGGGCTGCCATTTCCTTCTCCAGGAGATCTTCACAACCCAGGGGTTGAACCCCTGTCTCTCATGTTTCCTAAAGGTGATGTGAAATTATCATCTCTCTGTTTCATATATAAAAACACAAAATGTGATTTGGTGAAATTGCTTAACCAAATTTCAGCCAGTGATAACTCTGATGTATATTACATTGGTATTTTCAACTCTGAATTCACAACTATCAAGAGTGCCTCATATACTGAGGCAGTAAAGGGCCCCACAGACAATTCAAATATGGACAAGTAGACACATTTCCAAGCCTCCATCATCAGATTCATGTCAGTGTGTGGCAACTTCCTTAGCACCCTGTCAAATGGTAAGAAGGAGCCTGTATAGAAAAGGACTTCTTAGATAAGGTTGAATTGAGTTGTCTGTAATCAATGATCTGCTGTAATCTCTTTTAATCTGTTTTATGCACTGTGGCCCAACAAAAGATTTACTGAGTAAAAATCCACAGGCTTAAATAAATGCACAGAACACCAGTTTAGAGGGGGAAAATACCCACAGCCTTTGATTATGAGAAACAGATTCAAGCCTTCCCTTCACTACTTATTAGCTGTGTGATCTTGTTCAGGTCACTTAATATATCTGGAACTAAGTTTTCTCATATATTATAGGAAAAGATTTAGTCACCAAACTTCTAATATCCAACAATCAACTATTTGTAGTGCAATTTCATTTGAAATAAAATAAAACAAAATTTAAAAATGTGATTCATTTTTTGTAGCTTCCAGTCTAGTGAAGGAAACAAAGTGTGGTAAAGCACATAAATCAACATAAATATGCAACTGTATACAGGTAAGGAAGAAGAGATACATACACTCTGAGTGTCTGAAATAGAAGAATCCTCCTAGTGTGAGGAAAGTCACAGTGTTCACCTCCACCCTTACCCCAGAAGAACTTTGGCTGATATTTGAAGGATAAACATCCTACTTTGACAAAACCTACTCTAGCTTTTCACATTGTAGCCCTGATTCTGTCATGTGTGCATATGTACACACACACATATGCAAACACACACACATTCATACACTGCTTAAACTTCTTCAGTAACTCAGCTAAGGTCATAATAGTTAGTGTGGCCTTCCATTGGCATTGGCTCAGAGGTTAAAGCGTCTACCCCCAATGCGGGAGACCCAGGTTCGATCCCTGGGTCGGGAAGATCCCCTGGAGAAGGACATGGTAACCCACTCCAGTATTCTTGCCTGGAGAATCCCATGGATGGAGAAGCCTGGTAGGCTACAGTCCACGGGGTCGCAAAGAGTCAGACATGACTGAGCGACTTCACTATTCACTATTCCATTGGCATTACTGACATTTTGGACCAGGTAACTCTCTACTGTGAGGAGCCTATTCTGTGCACTGTGGGATGCTTAGCAAGTCTTCTTCCATTTTACCCATTAGATGCCAGTAGCATGGCCCCCTGGCTGTGACCATCAGAGGTGTATTCAGACATTGCCAAATACCCCATGGGGAGCAAAGACATCCCTGATTGAGAGCTGCTGCTTCAGGATAGGCTGGACCAGAAGAAGATCAATATTTATATGAGAAGATAAATTATGAGACTATGGTAGTGCTCCAGGCAAGTGATGACAAAGGGTGGTGATGGAAATAAAGATCAGTGAACTAAGTTGAATACTATTTAGGATGTAAAATTGACAAGGCTAGATGATGGACTGTCTGAGGTTTGAGAGAGAGAGAATTTCATTTTTCTTCTTTCTGGTGTACATAACTAAATGAGTTGTGGTATGATTAAATAATGTGAAAGCACCAGAAGAAGACTGGTTTGGCAGGAAAAAACAGACCATGAGTTGGGTACCAAGATATCCAAAGGGATTGCATTTGTAGCCCTGGAGCTTAGTGGAGAGGTCTTAATGAACAAGTAATCTGTGAGTCATCTGTCTTACAGTAATTGAAACAGCAGTTGTGCATGAACTTTCTTCAAGTGTGATGAGGAAAACATCCAGAATTGAGTCTTGAAAAATGCTGACATTTAATATTAGGGCAGAGAAGTAGTATCAGGCAAGAAGAATGTTAGAAGAAAATTAGAAGGGAAGAGTATCTTTAACAGCATTACATTCTTATTGGGAGTAAAATTAGGTAGAAACTTAAATACATACTTTAAGTGTAGCAACATGGATGTAAACTGTTGAGCAAAATTGTTTTGGTGAAAGTAAAAAGCTGGGAGGCAGATTGAAATGGGTGAAGAACTGACTGAGAGATAGTGGGTGAGGATAATTTCTTATATAGTTTAGTGTTAAAGTGAAGGGAAGAAATAGAGCAGTAACTTGAGAGACATGTTTTATTTTTGTGGTAAAGAGAGAGATGTGCATGTGTTGAAAAGTCAGCTGAATGGATTAAGTGAGATGGAGAAGATGGTTGGCTATGCTGCAGAGACAAGGAAAATCAATGATGTAAAATTTCTGAGAGGGGAAAGAGAATGGGACCCAAAACATGGGATCAGATATAACCCAAAGATACGAGAACATACGCATTCTGGTTGTTACTGAGGGGAAGGAAGGTGAATTTAATACAGATATAGATAATTTATAGGCTTGGTAGCTCGAAGATAAACACATCCCAATCTGAGATCGTCTGTTTTCACTGTTAGAATGTGAGGTCTGATGCAAGTGGGAAGAGCATCGAGAAGACAATGAAAGAAGTTTAATTTCATTGCTGTGGGATACAGAGAAGTGAGATGAGCAGACAGATGGCCAGGCCTAACGCAGCCCTGGGTGCCCATTTGAGGTTGATAATATTGAGTTTACAGGGATATTGTTAGATGCTGTTGAGTGACTTTGTCTGAAAATTCTCCATAGCTCTACTTTAGACCATGAGAAAGTGGATAGTTGCTGACTTCAACCTGGTAGAGGTTATGTGAGCAAAAAATCAAAATAAAATGTGTATTGTAGGGTAGGCTAAGGTGTGAGAGGGGAGAGGTTTAGGGGTATTTAGGTTCCCATCAAGAGAAATAAGAAAGTGATTGAAATGAAACCATGGGAGGTAAGATGAATTGAAAGGGAAGAAAGTAAAGGAAGGGTGGATCGGAAGACAAAAAAAGATCAACAGACTAGAATCCTGGTGAATTTAAAGAACACATGTACTGTGAATATTTGGTGAAGCAAATTGGAAAGTGGAAGGTGAATGAGGTATTTGCTTCAGTGATTTAGGAAGTAAAATAGATACAGTTTCTAGGATCTAGTTGTGACCATGAATATGGAAGCTAAAGTAGAGTAGAGGAGAATCTTGTTAAAAAGGAGGAAAAGGAGCTCAGAGGCTATGCTTTCTCAGGTTAATGAGAGGGCTTGGAAGCTTGAGAATAACTAAGTTAAGTTTCAACATCCCTGGTAAACAAGGGAAACTTAACTGAAATGAAATAAAACAGTAATGAAAGGGGACAAGAGGGTACATCCTGAACCTCAGATGATCGGAATTTTAACAAGAGAGTGGGAAAGGAGTGGCCTGAGAGAGCAATGACTCCAAGTACACAAGGAGGAGGGTTCAGGGACGGTAGTTTTTCAGGGGAGAGTCATACTTCTGTCAAGGCAAGAAAGTAGAGAAAGCACATGTCGGGGAAGTTGAGGGTACAGAGGAGGTTGCCGATGATGGAGAGGTAGCTCCAGAAGTACTGGTGAAAGTTCTGGATTAAATAATATCTAAATAAATAAAATCTCTCAATAATGCTTACAACCTCTTCTAGCTTTAAAACACCTTGAAACCAGGAAAGCCATGGAAAGTAGGAGAAATTTAAGCTTAAAAGAGAATGAAATTTTTTTGTTATTTATATACATTTATGTATCAACATAATGAATAATTTATCTTAGAAGATGAAATATATGTGTTTTAAATATGAGAATGGAAAATGCCAACTTTTAATCACAATCTAGCCATCTAGTTCCCAAGAGACCATGGAGCTATATAAGATCACCTAAAACAGTCAGAACATCTTCCCAGACATTTCAAAGGAAGTGGTCTGCCTTATTATGTTATGATTTTTTCCTCTCAGTATGGATACATGAGTGAAAAGGTTGCTGAGGTGGGAAGGAGTGGAAGATAAGCATGGATTAATGAGAATGTTTAGACTTGCCAATATTTAAAGTTCTGAGCTTGCTTAAGTACATTCCTAGACTCAATGGATTCTTGCCTTTAGAGAAATTTTATTTTATTATTTTTTTAAATTTTATTTATTTATTTTTAATTTTATTTTTTAAATTTACAATATTGTATTGGTTTTGCCATATATCAAAATGAGTCTGCCACAGGTATACATGTGTTCCCCATCCTGAACCCTCCACCCTCCTCCCTCCCCATACAAACAGGGAAGTTTTATGCCTTCACAAAGAAAAGCTCAAAAAGACACGGAAATCATCAAACTGCGAGAGATAGGAGAATAAACCTCCTCACGATGAATTTTGCTAATTTGAGAGAAAAAGAGAACTCTAATCATGGCTTGAAGACTTCATGAGTGAACAATCCTCTTGAAAGTTTATAATCCCCTTTTCCTGGCCCATTTTTCTGGAAGCTTTTACCTTCTCCCTCTGTGTATTAAAAATATAATTTCCCTCATAACTCAGTGCAGCCTTCTGTATGAAGTTCCTCCAATCATTCCATTCCACAAGCATCTTTCGTTCACTCAGAATACTTTTGAACATTTAATATGTCTCAAGCATTGTTCTAGGCACTGTGAATCCAAAGATGATCAAGATGCAGCTTGGGTCCTCAAGATGCTTACAGTCTAGTGACAGATGAAATACATTAATTTACCCTTCTAACACAAACAGGAGTGTGTAATAATAAGGAAAATAATAAGGCATCCTGGACACACAGAGGGAGGATTCCTTTAACATGTGGTCAGAGAGAGCTTCCTAAAAAAGGTTATGTCAGAGCCAATTCATGGGCTGGAGTTGAACTCCATCCTGTAGGTAACAGGAATCCTTGAAAGTGAATGAAATAGGGGTGACAAGATTAGATTCATACTTTAGATAAACGTATCTGTCAGTTCTGTGAGAAATATACAATGGAATAAGATGATAGTATCTTACACAGTAAGTTTGTAAGGAAATCATTAAAATTTCCGTTTGGGGGACAGGACAAACCTACAACAGCATAGTGAAAAGGAAAGTAGAAAGAGAGCACATTAAACCATATTCATGAATAAAATTAGTAACTGGTAGGCTAAAGGAACAACAGACTGGTTCCAAATAGGAAAAGGAGTACGTCAAGGCTGTATATTGTCACCCTGCTTATTCAACTTCTATGCAGAGTACATCATGAGAAACACTGGGCTGGAAGAAGCACAAGCTGGAATCTAGATTGCCAGGAGAAATATCAATAACCTCAGATATGCATATGACAAAACCTTATGGCAGAAAGTGAAGAGGAACGGAAAAGCTTCTTGATGAAAGTGAAACAGGAGAGTGAAAAAGTTGGCTTAAAGCTCAACATTCAGAAAACAAAGATCATGGCATCTGGTCCCATCACTTCATGGGAAATAGATGGGGAAACAGTGGAAACAGTGTCAGACTTTATTTTGGGGGGCTCCAAAATCACTGCAGATGGTGACTGCAGTCATGAAATTAAAAGACGCTTACTCCTTGGAAGGAAAGTTATGACCAACCTAGATAGCATATTGAAAAGCAGAGACATTACTTTGCCAACAAAGGTCCGTCTAGTCAAGGCTATGGTTTTTCCAGTGGTCATGTATGGATGTGAGAGTTGGACTGTGAAGAAAGCTAAGTGCTGAAGAATTGATGCTTTTGAACTGTGGTGTTGGAGAAGACTCTTGAGAGTCCCTTTGACTGCAAGGAGATCCAACCAGTGCATTCTAAAGGAGATCAGCCCTGGGATTTCTTTGGAAGGAATGATGCTAAAGCTGAAACTCCAGTACTTTGGCCACCTCATGTGAAGAGTTGACTCATTGGAAAAGACTCTGATGCTGGGAGGGATTGTAGGCAGGAGGAAAAGGGGATGACAGAGGATGAGATGGCTGGATGGCATCACCGACTCGATGGATGTGAGTCTGAGTGAACTCTGGGAGTTTGTGATGGACAGGGAGTCCTGGTGTGCTGCAATTCATGGTGTCGGAAAGAGTTGGACATGACTGAGCAACTGAACTGAACTGAACTGAGGCTAAAGGAAGTTGATGAGTAAACAAAGTCTAGCATAACTCACAGATATTCTAATATGGATTGTTCTCCGAAACTAATAAAACAGGATGAATCTCTTCTTTAAACCAATCAGTGCCCCAGAGAGCTTAGGCCAATTTCAGGTTTCCTTCTGGACCCACTACAGTGAGGTATCCCGGGAGGAATCCTGGGAGATGAAACATACACCACACCTTCGCAGTTTGGGCACAATATTACTCTGGATACCAGTTGCAGGGGCAATCCCACAAACATGCTCTTCTTTTTCTCCCAATATATATTTCACACATGAAAGTGAAATCAAACTTTTTCATTAAAATAGGGGTAATAGAACAGTTATTTTGCTTTAAAAGTGAAGTCTGGGTTTCATTCTTGAGGGGTTGGTAGGTGCAGCCTCCTCTGTGAATTACGTTTTGACATGCTGAATATTAGTTTTACATGAGACATCCAGATGAAGACATCCAGGAGGCAGCTAGATTTCTCAAAAGAGAAGTCTGTGCTAGAGTGAAAGATTTAGGACTCACCAGCAATAAGGTGATAGTTATTATACTAAAAGTATATTAAATTTCCCAATCAGAGTATGTAGACTAAGTCCAGACAGCTGAGAAAGATCCTCACTGACATTTAGGAGACGGGCAAAGGAAGCTTACCTAGGGAAGGCAGGAGAGGAAAAACAGTCAGAAGGAGGGCCACTCTGGTCCACACGGTACCTTGTGTGAATCAAAAAAAAAAAAAAAAAAAGCCTCCCCTTCAAGATACTATTCCATCTGTCAGAAACTTGTCATAATACATGGATTTTGTTAGATCAGAACATGTTACTGCCACCTGCTGGAAAATATCATAATAGATGACACCACTCTTGTTTTGGGTACCTCTTTCCCTAGATGTGTGACTTGAGCAGATTATAACCTGTACAACTCCATGTGGCTGCCAGAAGCACCCAGTGATGATTGAAAGCCATAAAAGTCCAGGATGTGGGCATTTTCAAAGCAGCAGAGAGTTTAGAGAAAATAAGCAACAGAATTATAAATATCCTTATTCTTAAGGATTTGAGTAATAATAAAAATAACAGCAATGACAAGAATAGCTAGAAAGCCTTGAACATGTTACATTTTAAGCATTTCATGTATATTACTCTTGGAAGCCTAATCTCAATTTATGAGAAGGTAAATTTACCTGCATTTTAGAGATTATGAATCTGTGATTCATAGGAAGGAGGACAGGGAACAGATAAAGAAGATGAGGGTGATATATAGATGTGTGGTGAGATGAATGGCAAAGAGATTACAGCTTTGAGCCTTCATGATCTCTCCCATCTCTGCAGAGAATTCACAATGGGATGTGTGAGGAGAGACAGATGGTTGTTTTCCCAGAAGATGCAATTTGGATTCAGAAGGCCAAATCCACTGTCCAGTTCTTTCATAAAGAATAATGTTCTCCCTGCTAACTCTAAATATCCCTTAGCCTCGGCTTCCTCATCAGAGAAATAGAGACACCTCACTGTCTACCCTGTTTTCACAGTACTTTTTCAAAGACTGTCACAAAGCAGCAACAGTTTTCCCTCTCTGCACATGTTATCTTCCCCTCCCTTGTCAATTTTGCCAAGACAAGTAAGGTCTATGTCTCTGCTTCTTTGAGTCAGGGCATACCTACTGGATATGGCAGGTGTGCTTACAACAGCGAACACCATGGAGCAAAAGGCCCTTGTGAATGAGATGGGGGAGAGAAGGGGAAAGGAGGAGATTGCAAGCAGCGTGGGTGCTCAGAAATGCAACTGAAGAGTCTATACAGTTTCCGGCCAAGTCTCCCCGAATGGTTTCTTTCAGAAAGCATCCCTATGCTTTGGGGTGTCCAAGCCACTTGGACAGATCATTTGTACATGCTCCATTCTACAACCAGGCTGCATTTCCCAGGCCACAGGAGAATCAGCAGCTTGCAGTGTGTATGAGCCATCTTGGCTGTTGAGTGCTGTGGAATCTTCAGACACCTATAGCCTCAGACCATGTGTATAACCTCAGACCATGTGACATGAAAAATTCATGAAAGAGTCTGAGTAAGATCTGTTCAGTTGAATCAAACCAACCCACAGAACCATGACAGATAAAAATAAATCATATGAAGCCACCAGATTTGGGGACTGGCTTGTTATGCAGTAATAAACAACCAGAAAATGTATCTTCACCCACTGTTTCTCCTATTGTTCAGCTTCTGTGGCCCTCATTTTTCTATTCAAAAATAAGAAAGCTGGAGAAGAGAAACACTCTTTGAAGAAATCTTAAGGGCCAGGATTCCCTGAATATTATGTTATGCCATATGTTTTGCTCTACATGCACATTTTTATTTAATGCTTTAATACTTTGAGGTAGCTATTTTTATTTTTTTAATACTTAAAGTTAAACAATACATTTTTCATTGTTGCTGTTGTTTATTTCTTTTTTGGTCATGCCACTGGCATGCAGGAACTTAGTTCCAATTGGACCAAAGATGGAAACTGTGTCCCCTGCAGTGGAGGTATAAAGTCTTAATCACTGGATCACCAGGGAATTTACACCAGTAACTTTTATTTTGTAGTAAAGAAAATAAAGTTAGAGAACTTAAGTAACTTAAGTGAGTTGCCCCATCCACATGGTAGAAAGTGCTAGATTTTCATCTCAAATGCTGGTGTCTTTGATTCTTAGCTGATATTTTTAATTGCTACATAAATCTGTCTTCCTAGTGTAACTTATTAATCAGTCCCCCAAACTGAAATAATATGGATTAGAATGGGATGACAGGCAAAATATCAAGTCCTTTACAGCTATAAATGGGTCTCATTCCTCCTTACGCCTTTGGTAGCATTATGCCTTATACACTGTAGGCATTTAACAAATGTTGAGTTGAATTTTTAAAATCTCATGATGTTTTATATTCACATGGTATCCAGAAACAGACATAAAGAAAATAAGCAAATTCAATAATTAGATGGGGAAAGCATGATGGACACTACTACAACATAATTTATACACTCTATTGCAAGCCATCACTCATGAAGGATCAAAAGAAACCATGGCTAACTCCCTCGTTTAACCACCCTTGATTGATAATTTCAATGTTGGGTTTATCAGGTGAGTTAACTGAGCTGCATGATTTCCCAGTAACATCTCAGTAACTCTGCATCTAGAATCTTTCAATATGGCTCCACTAAATTCCATCTGCCCATGCTTGGCCATGTCTCTGGCTGTTCTCAAAGGTATTTCCTAAATCATCTCTGTACTTTCTGCTTCTTCACCTGTGTTCATACATGTTTCTCTAAAGAACACTCTACCCCATGTCCCTACTTGCCATATTTACTATCGCAATTTCAACCATCTTTTCACATCAAGGTTAAATGGCTCTTGCTTCAGGAAGCTTTCCCCTAAGACCATAGAGAGAAGCAATCCCTCTCACATCAGAACTCCTCCAGTATTTGCATCCTCCTTGATGCCTTTCATTCTGCTTTGCACTCTATTCATTTTTGATTCATCTTGTTTTCCCCATTACACCATCTGCTCATTAAGGATATGCTTTTTTCACCTTTAGAGCCCACATAGCATCTAACACACTGCTTTCCTTGAACATTGCAGATGCTTACTAAATGTTTGTTGAATGGATTCAAATAATTTTCGAATTTTATATTCAAATAAAAATTCAGAACTAAATACAATCTAGAAATGTCCAAAGAAGGTAAAGATGTGAGAGAGAGTGAAAGGAGCAGATGTTAAGAAAAACAAGCTAACTCCTTTGGGAAGAGAAGAAAAAACAAAATTTATACCCTACACATGACAACCCAAAACTTTACTGTCAACACTTTAAAATTACTCCTTTAGATACAACTCAGTGGTCTAATGCAAAATGGTTTTTTCACAATTTAAAACAATTCTAAACTTAAAAAAATCCATGACATATGAGAGAAACAATTGGGGTACTAAAATTATTGTTTATAAGCAAGAATATATGCATTTTTGCTAAAGTGCTATAAAATAATTTCCTTTTAAAAAATGGATCATAAGTTATCATGGTATTTCTATTCATCCTTCCAGAATGAGTTTAAATATTAAACAACAAAATAGAAGCTACCACTTCCCAGGGGAAAAAATGCATCAATAATTTTTATAATTTTCAATTTGCTGTTATAAATCCTTATTGACTGTATGGCCATAAAATCAACATCATCCTAGTCACTCCTGTAGGTACTTTTATCCCAAGTAGTCCCTATAGTCCCCTGTTCTAGTACACTACATACAGATACCACACCCAGCCATGTTCATGAATTCATTTCACTTACTACTGAACTGCGCTGAACTGTGTGACTCTCCCCGCTCCCCGATTCATACACTGGAGCCTTAATGCCCTGTAGCTCAGAATGTGACTGTATTTGGAGATAAGGTCTTCAAAGAAGTGATTAAGTTAAAATGAGGCCTTTAGGGTAGGTCTTGTCCAGTCGGACTGGCATCCTTATAAGAAGAAGTCTGGGCTCACTAATAGACACCAGGCGTGCACACGCAGAGGAATGACCATGTGCAGAGGCAGCAAGTGGGTGGCCGTCTGCAAGCCAAGGAGAGAGAGAGGCCTCGGAGATAACCAGCCCTGCGGTGAGTGGAGCTTGGAAGTCTGCCTCCAGGATTGTGAGAAGATAAATTTCTGTTGTTTAAGCTAGGGATCCTCAACCTCTGGGATCCATTGCCTGATGATTTGAGGTAGACCGGATGTAATAATAATAGAAATAAGGTGCACAATACATATAATGTGCTTGAATCATCCCCACACCGTCCCCTCCTCACTCAATTTGTAGAAAAATTGTCTTTCATGAATCTGGTCCCTGGTGCCAAAAACGGTTGGGGACTGCTGGTTTAAGCCACCCAGTCTGTTTAAGCCACCCAGTTATTGTAGTCCTGGCAAACTAATATAGTATACTTAGAGTAATAAGGATATAATTGATTATTGCATGCTAAGTCACTTCAGTCATGTCCAGTTCTTTGCGACCCTAAGAACTGTGGCTCACCAGCCTCCTCTGTCCATGGGATTCTGCAGGCAAGAATACTGGAGTGGGTTGTCATGCCCTCCTCCAGGGGATCTTCCTGACCCAGGGATCAAACCCAGGTCTCTTGTGTCTCCTGCACTGGCAGGTGGGTTCTTTACAACTAGCACCACCTGGGAAGCTCCGCATCTCTATAGCTAGACAGAAAAGTCCTTACTACCACTAATGTGGTCTCTCAGTCACACTTACTGGATGCATTTAACAGGATAGTTATCAAAGTAGCTGTAAGGCTCACATGTGATATAATGTATGCAGACCCTCTCTTCTGAGACAAAGCCACAGGCAAAAGTTTTCCTAGCTATTTTATAACCTCCTGACCAAACTGAGATTCATTCTTGAAATTCTGACTTTTGCAAATATGTTTCCTCTGTGGCTTCCTGGTGGCTTAGACAGTAAAGCGTCTGCCTGCAATGCGGGAGACCCGGGTTCGATTCCTGGGTCGGGAAGATCCCCTGGAGAAGGAAATGGCAATCCACTCCAGCACTCTTGCCTGGAAAATCCCATGGACGGAGGAGCCTGATAGGCTACAGTCCATGGGGTCGCGAAGAGTCGGACACGACTGAGCGACTTCACTTTCACTTTCCTCTGTGACTCTGCCTGCATTCTAGTCAATGTCATTAAATTCTGGCAGATTTTTAGGCCCTCATTTAGGTTGAAATGAACGTAACCTTTACCCAGTTCTTGACAAGCCAGCACAACTGAAGGCACAAAGTCCCATAGAATTCTCTGGCAGAAAGATCTAAAGCAAAAAACTATAATTGCACAAACAGCATTGACCCTCAAGATCATTCTCCCTGTGTTTTATTTTACATAGTGTTTATTTTCTTTAATTCTAGGTTTACCATTGACGGCCATTCTTCACCTTGATTTTAGTTCTAGAATGATATGAAGACATCTTGAATTTTATATCCAAGCCTGTGATGTATACTAAAATTCTCCCCAAATTTTCTTCTTCAGGATTCCTGAAATAGATGCTGTGGCCCTCAGGAATAAGGGTCTGTTTTTTCTATCTTTCATTTCTTCCTTTTAGTGTTCTCTACAGGTTAGGGTTGGAGAAGGCATTCAGTAAGAAATGTTCTCAAAATAAAAGACAGTCTCTAGGATTTCTGTAGATTGCCTAATGTAATGCACCTACCAATCTTCACTATATTATCAAAAAAATTAATGTGTTAATTCAAAAAGAGGCTTTTTGCTCACAAATGCAACTAGTGGGCAGTCACATAGCTGCAGGATTCAGCAGAGCTCAGCCACTGGGAACTTGGGTCTCCATGCAGCCACAGTCAGGTACTTTTCAGATGGTACTCTCTGGTGCCTGTGCTTTGCCAGAGAGGCTGGTGAGCCTGGACGGCTAAGTCAACATTGTTACAGTCTAGTCAGCACTGTCACCTATACTTCTGCAGCCTGGCATGTTGCAGTCCATGGGGTCGCAGAGAGTTGGACACGACTGGGTGACTGAACAACAACAAGCTTCTGGGGCTGGAAACAATGTCACTAGTAACTATGGGTAGACCTCCAACCTTTCTCATGTCTGTTATGTTATTTCTCTGCAGAGTGAGTCCACTCCTCCTCTCCTCTACTAGAACACACTAATTCCCTTCTCCAGGGGATCTTCCCAACCCAGGAATCGAACCCAGGTCTCCTGGATTGCAGGCAGATTCTTTACCATCTGAATCCCCAGGGAAGCCCAGACCTTCAACCTTTCTCATGCCTGCTTTGTCATTTCTCTGGAGAATGAGTATGCTCCTCCTTGCCTCTCCTGCGGCTGCTGCTGCTGCTGCTAAGTCACTTCAGTTGTGTCAGACTCTGTGCGACTCCATAGATGGCAGCCCACCAGGCTCCCCCGTCCCTGGGATTCTCCAGGCAAGAAAACTGGAGTGGGTTGCCATTTCCTTCTCGAATGCATGCAAGTGAAAAGTGAAAGTGAAGTCACAGTCGTGTCCGACTCCTAGCGACCCCATGGACTGCAGCCTACCAGGCTCCTCCATCCATGGGATTTGCCAGGCGAGAGTACTGGAATGGGGTGCCATTGCCTTCTCCCCTCGCCTCTCCTAGAACACACAAATGGGTATAAAAGAACTCAGCATATATTCACCTTCTTGGTGTGGAATCTTGTATTGTGCCCCATACAGAGAGTTAGATCTTGTCATCCCTGTTTTCTAAGTGGGAGAAATTAAGTATAATTATAATCCTGGTTCATAACCCCATTTTTGGTTGAGTCCAAAATGAATACTCCTATGTCCCAACTTTTTACTTTATTTTATTTTTTGCCCCAACTTTTTAAAGAAAATATTCAGTGTGCCATTATTTAATATTCTTAGAAGAAATATTCTTCAGGGAGGGGAAAAGATGATTCAGGTCTTGAATGCACATTTCCTTATTTCTTTAGTTTAACATATCTCATTTAGAAGCTGGACATGTACATGACTATTTTGCAATTTGCTACTGACTGAACAGAAAGAATATCGTGAAATTGAAAGAAGTATGTTTCAAAGTCCACTGAAGTTCCCCATGTGCGAAAATAAACCATGTCGTTATCTGAGCTTTGAGTGGCAGCGCGTATCATTATGTCCCTTTGTTTCTCACTTCCTTCGAGACCACGCTCATCTGACTTACTGTGTGCCTAAGAGAGCCCGTGGCATTTTATGCTCCGGGAGAACTGAACACAAATTCCCTAAGATGCAGAATTTAGTGCTATGTACCCTTATTTTCATGCTGGTATCCCATTTAGGCAGTTAATTTTCCATAAAAAGCAGAAATACTGCCTTCTTTCTCTTCTCAGTCAAGAATAACAGCCTGCAGCTTGCCCCCAGTTGCTCTCATTTTGCTTAAATGGACCCCTGAAGTATTTTATGATTATCTTTATTAGTTGGAGACTATATCCAGGCTTGAAATAATTCTAATGAAAAGAAAACTTCTATTAAAATATTCTAACTAGTTTCAATTGGCCATATTACTGCAATGGAAAATTCCCTAATGGCCAAACCCTTTAAAGCTAATCTGCTTTAACATGTTTTAAAACTGATGTGCCTTTTGAGATTTAGGTGTTAGCATGCACAGTGTTTTCTTTTCCTAGTCTTATATTCACTCATTATTTCATTTTCCCTTAACTTTTTGAAAATGAGATAACCTAATGCTATTCCCTAGAGCTGCATGCTGAGTTAAGAGCAAATTTCTGTACTCAAACTATCGTTCTAAAAAATGCATAAGAATAAAGTGGAGAAATGTGTAATTGTGTGGATGATGACCTAACAATGCTCCGAGTGAATCATGTATGTTTCCCAAGGAGTACAAAGTTCTTGACAGCTACAACAATTCACATGATTGTGTTGAGTTGGGGTGACAAGGTGGAAAATGGCCCAAAGCTAGTCACACCTGGGTTTAAATTTCAACTTCATTACTTTCTGGCTTAGTGAACTTGAGAAAATTAGTTCACCTCCATGAGCTCCCATTTCTTCCTCTGTAAAATTATGATACTATTGCTCATTTTGTGGTGAATATGAAATATGGCATTGGATAGAACAGGCATTCAACACCTGATAGCTACTCCATAGGTATTTCAATACACAGTTTTAACAGTCATCAATGAAATGCTAAGGAAACCGAGTTTTCAAAGTCAAAGAAACACTTCAGAGAAGATTTCTTGGGGAGGGTATTTGATTTCTGGCTGCAAATTTTCTTCTAGACACTAAACTGAATATTCAGAAAAATATATGGTCCTCATAAGGTATAAATATTTATATCCATGAGCTAATTATGTCCCATTGAAATTTTGTTAAGAAGACAGCCTGAGATACATGCTCTTGTGAAGCTTCTGACTATCCATGTTTTATGAAAGAATCTTCTAATTATCAAAAGAGGTGAGCTTTTATCTTTTTCATCCCTTATGAGGTACAGGAACTTGATATATCATAAACTACCTATAACTCTTACTTTACCATAAATGGAAGGCAATGATAGCTCAGACTTGCTGTACTGATGATTAGAATAAGTACTGAAAATAATGCTTACAAAATACCTTCAATGCTTCAGAGGCACCGTGCTCTCATTCAAAGTTCGAATTGTTCAGAAGCAAAAGGTAGAAACACTGAGACTTGTGAAGGTATAACACACCCTGACACCATTATGTGCAATTCTTAGGGAATAAAACACTCAACACCATGGAGGAACAGATGGCAAAGAAAGCTTGTTCAAGTCTGTGCCTCCTTGGAGACTGCTCTCTGCTAGAAATAATACTGTGGAGCTCTAGGAAGGCAGACACGGCCCCAGAGAGAGGAAGTTCATGAAGTGCAGAAAGGACCTCATCTTTTCTAAAGCTTTTCCTGGGAGAGTTCTCATTTCTGCATTTCTGGACTATAGATGGTCAAAAAAGTGTTAAGGGAAATCAGTTCCACTGTGACTGAGATAAATCCTTTCAAAGACTTAGGGAAAAGTAGAAAGTGTACAAGTACTCTAAGATTTCTTATCTCTTAGAAACTCATTTTATAAATACCCATGAACAACACAACTATTTTAAATATAGTAGCACAGAAGGGGAGGCTCTAAGTGGATTATCCATATAACATTTTTACGGTGCTGAAAGGGAAGAGAGAGCTCTTATAGGCCAATTAGATGAGCACTTTGCATGCGTGACAGACTGATGTTTAACATTTGCAGCAATGAAGGAGAGAAGCAGAAACAAAATTGTCCTATAAATAAACTGCTGAACTTTAGCATGTGCCATATTAAGAAATTTTCAATCTTAACTCACAAACTGTGTGGTTTGAATTATAATTATTTCTGTAGTCTTTGGAACAATTGTGGGCATCATAAGTAAATTATATTTATTCATTCAGCAAATATTATTAAGCACCTATCAAATGCCAAAAACGTTATCAAACACTGAAATTTTAAAAACACAAACAGTCAAGAGCCTGTCTTTAAGAGCTCCCAGTCTGGCAGAAGTAACTGTAGGCTGGTGCAATGGTGCTCAGAGGTAGTGAGTCCTGAGATGCTACCCAAGTGCTGAACTTTCCAAGTGAATTACACATATTGCCTCTTCGTCTTGTTCCTGGTGATCCCTACAGTATTTTATTCTTGTTCTGCATATCAAAGCATTATCTTAATTAAAAAGGGGGTGCAAGTCCAACCAGGGCAGTATAAAATGAGGAGTTTGTTAAGGAGAATGCGTCATTCCTATTATGGAGAACACCTAAGTTAAATTAAAGAGGGTGAATGTAACAACTAAAATTCCATAGAGACCATTAATTTTACTTTAAAATATTGTTTCTGTCGATGAACACAAGGAAACTACAAAGAGTGATGAATCCATTCAGCACGATTAAAACATTATTCCATTTCAAAGAAACTGTATCTGCTTTCTCACTAAATTGTCAGAACCAGGTAAATGAAACAGGCATATATTTTTCCTCTAAATTTATGATTTTGCATCTCCAGTTCACCCTTGCTTCTTTTCTATAGACCAAGTGGTATCCTCCTTTTTCTAGGGTTAATTCTCTCACTTGTGCCCTATTATTATACCTTCTGCTACAGTTCTCACCTCTGGATGCTGTTGGGGCCCCACTCTGCTTTAATTAAATTAGGTTCTCTCCGACTAGAGCTAGGACTTAAGTATTCTAAGATATTTTGCAGGAGATTTCAGTGTTCAGCCAGGATGAGAACACTTTCTTACCATCTTTGAGATCTTACTCAACAGTTATCCAGTGTCTCTAACTTACCATGTCAGAAAAATTATCTAAAATTTGAAAAAAAGGCCAAAAAAGTGATGGTACATTTCAATATCACGTTGGAGCTACGTGCATATTGTCTTGAGGAATGTACTTAATCCACATCATATCTTTACTACTGATTAGAAGTCAGAATTGGAGACTTAGAGAAGACACATTTTAATCTGCAAATTTTTGTCCAATAGAGATGCAAATAATTTCTGACTGGTACAACCGATAACTTCAGTGACTTATGGCCTGTTGGACATGAACATGTTTTATGTCTAATCCAGTAATCCTATCGTAGCATGTCTTTGTTAGATTGCCTTTAACAATCTCAGCTTCTCAGCTGCTATAGGAACAGGTCATAGTTTCACACTGCTTCCTTCATTAATTAATGTTACATAAAATCTTTGACTTTATATTGCCATTTGTTAAGATATTTTACCTTTTTGAAAATTATATTTTAAACACTTTAAATTTCTCCCCAGTTATTAGATTCCTCCTAAAAGGTGTTAATGTTTATCTAATGTTAAAATTTTAAAAAGAAAAATTCTCCTGGTTCCCTTTCAAGAAGTCCTTATCTTCCTTCTCCTTTTTCAAAAACTTGGAAAGAATTGTTCACTGCTACTACTGCCATTCTATTACTTCTCACTTGCTCCTCAACTCACCCCAATGCAGATTCATGCTTCCACTGATTCACTGCATTGATTTTATAATGTGGTCAAGCTCATCCATATCCTCTTTGCTGCTGAAATCAATGGACATGTCTCAGTCTTTAACTCACTTAACACTCTAGCCTCGTTTGTCCCCTTGAAATCATCTCCTTCCCTGGGCTTCTACAACATTATACTCTCTTGATTTTCCTCTTGTTTCTCTGGCCACCCTTTTTATAAATTGCTTTCTTTTTCAATTGTAGTCCTCTTCTCTCATTCTCTCTCATTTATGTACATAAGTGCTCATAACAGCTTTACTTATAATAGCCCCAAGCTGCAATTGACACATGCCCTTCAGTGGGTGAGTCAATAAACTGATGCATCCATGTCATGGAATACTTTTCAGCAATATAAAACCAAATTATTTACACATATTCTCAACTACTTGGATGAATCATCAGAAAATTAGGGTGGATGAAAAAAGCCAGTTCTAGAAGGTTACAAACTATATGATTCCATGTATAAAATATCCTTGAAATGACAAAATTACAGAAATGGAGAACAGATCAGTGGTAGCCAAGATCTGAGGAAGTGGTGGGGTTGGAAGAGAAGTGGATGTTACTCCAAATTGGAATAGAAAGGGTCTATGTAGTGATGGAAATATTCACTGTGGATATCCTGGTTGTGATACTGTGAGAGTTTTACAAGATGTTACAAGTTTTACAAGATGAAATTGGGTAAAGGGTGTAGAGGATCTCTATTATTTCTTACAACTTTGTGTAAGCCTATGTGAAAAAATGAAAGTGTTAGTTGCTCAGTTGTGTCCGACCCTTTGAGACCCTGTGGACTGTAGCCCACTAGGTTCCTCTGTCCATGGGATCCTCCAGGCAAGAATACTAGAGTGAGTAGCCATTCCCTTCTACAGGGGATTTTTCTGACCAAGGGAACGAACCCAGATCACCTGCACTGCAGACAAATTCTTTACTGTCTAAGCCACCAGGGAAGCCCCAAGAACACCAGAGTGGATAGCCATTCGCTTCTTTGGGGGTTCTTCCTGACCCAGTGATTGAACCTGGGTCTCCTGCATTGCAGATGAATTCTTTACCATCTGAACCACCAGGGAAGCTTGGCTAAGACTGTAACTATCTCAAAATAAAACTTGATTAAAAAACTAATTTAGTTATGTAGTAATTAGTTATTAATCATAAGTAGATTTTGCTATTCAAATATATCAATTCAACACAATTCATAGATTGGTTTAGCAGAAAAATTGTGTTGAGGAGTTTGGTTTTACTTTTAGTAAACACTTATATTAGATGATTTCATCATCTGGACTAGTAATTTGAATGAGCTAACAGGTATGTGCAGAATAAGGATAACTGAATGTTATTATATACTGATATTGTGAGTGATCAAGAAAGCAAATTGAAAGTAGCTTTGATGACATAAATCCATCATAACTATGTCTGTGGGTCAACTGATTTGATTCATAAATACATCTAATGCTACTAACGATGGCAAAAACTCAATTTCATATGGGAAGAAATAAATTAAGCAACACTAAAATAAAGCTATGAGAATACAATATTTACCAAGAGGTTACTAATTTGGCAACTACAACCATTAAGAATGAAGAAAGGCACATATAAACAAGTAAATATCTCTAAGAAGCCAATAAATGTCACTAAATTCACACAATAAAGCACAAGCATTTGGTTCAGGTCATTACTTTACTCATTTAATTTTACCTCAAAAAAAATTTAAATAGCTTGGTTATTTGATATGTTAGAAGTAGAAAAATAGAATCTGTGAGAGTATCTAAATATAAATTGAGAATATTCTGCAAGGATAATGATTATTTTGGGGAGAGGAATCCAATTAATATGTTGGGTTGGTAAAAGTGGGAAGGGGAATTTTTAATTTTTATTCTATATGCATTGATATTTTTGAATATTTTACCAGTATGCATTTCTTTATTTACTAATTTTATAAGGAATAAAATGGAAAATAAAAATTGGACATGAAAAAAAACACAGATAAATTCTATTGTAAGAAGTAAGAAAATTATTCCAATTAAGTAAAGATATATAAATCCTTCATGAGAAAAGCCAAGAGAATAAAAGACAGTAATTTCTTTTTAAGGAGAATTAATCACCAAGGAATGTCAGCTCCTATCAGCTGGTGTGCTGGTAGCTTAGTTTCTGTTCTCATATAAAACCCAAGTGAACACTTTGTAAGAGAAATTTCTAAAGGAGTCCTAACAAAAACTATAATGTGCAAGGCATCACTGAGGAAGTCAGCTGACTTTTTTTTTTTCCAACAGTAGGGAATATAGATTAGGGTAGAAAAAACAATCACTGTTTCTGGTAATAATGCAATAACTTAATAGAGTTTTGTGATAAGAGAAGCTACATTTAAAATTAGCTGCAGTTTGGCCTTGGCACTTCATTACTTTTTCTTTTCTTTTTTTAAAATAACGTGAAGTCATAAGAATGAGTTTTTACAAACCTGGGCAAGGATATAACCAGCGCTTGACTCCATTTAGCTAACGTGTTTTCTGATGAATGGATTTCTATATTTCCTTAGGTATAACTATTTTATAAGGTTTCTGTAGAATCCAAAACATAAAGAGTAATCTGTTTTTCTACTCTGTAATAACATCTGGTCAAATAACAGCTTTCCTGTAACCTAGAGCATTGCTATAATATTGGCTAAGTCTGTTGCTGACTTTGGGGAACAAATTTCTGGAAGCAGAGGTGCCTTCCCAAATCTCAAGATTTGTTAGAAAAGCCTGTTTGGGTAAGAAATAAAGAAAGATCTTACCGTGCAAACCCAGAAGACACCAATCTCAAAGAGCAACAACAAAGAGAAAAAAAGAGAGAGAGGAAAAAAAAGAACACACTGAAGCCAGTTTTATCTGTGATAGAACATTATCTTTTTCAAGTATCATAGCTGATGATTTTCAATTTGGAAAAGAGAAAAAGCCAATGCTCCATGAATGTACCAAAATAGGACACAATTCTTTCTTTGAAATTATTAATCTGGTAGATCACAGTAGGCCAATTCCAAAGCGTTTTTAGTCTTTGTTATTTACAGCAATTAATCTTTTATCTGACAGGCCACTTATAGAAAGAGGATATTGTAACAAAATAACCCAAGAGATAAAGAAGACCTGAATCTCAAAGGAAAATTTTTTTTCATTTGGAAACCAAATAGAAGTAGAACAAAAAATTTGCTGCCAACAAAGTCTGCTGTATCCTGGAGAGAAATAGGAAACAGTGAATACTTGTGAGACACAGAACTGATAAGACCACATTCTGGTGCAGAGGAGAGCAATGAAACCCGCACTGGTGGTCTCTTCAGTTTTCTGATCTTTCTAAAGATAGTACTTTTATGGAGATTAAAAGATAGCATATCTTACCATTTTTATTCTGTCAAAAAACAATGGTATTGTCACCATTTTAATGTTAGATTTACAATGAAACTCTTCCTAGCAATAAATCTAGGTTAATGATACAGTAAATGCAGTTTTCACACAGCCTGTTTTCAAGCTTTATACATAATTCTTGGTTGTCATGATGTTAATTGCTTCTTTACAATGTTTATTTGTATGTTGTTTATATGAATGCCAATATGCATACTTTTGCAGTTATTTTTCACAGAAAATGGTTCATAAATGGCCATGTTAATGTAATATAAAGATGGCTATTGAGAATGGCTGAGCTAGTCCTAAAGGAAATCAATCCTGAATATTCATTGGAAAGACATGCTAAAGCTGAAGCTCCAATACTTTGGCCACCTGATGCGAAGAGCTGACTCACTGGAAAAGACCCTGATGCTGGGAAAGATTGAGGGTAGGAGGAGAAGGGGACATCAGAGAATGAGATGGTTGGATGGCATCATTGACTTAATGGACATGAGTTTGAGCAAACTCTGGGAGATAGTAAAGGACAGGGAAGCCTGGTATGCTGCCATCTATAGGTCACAAGGAGATGGACATGACTGAGAAACTGAAAAATTGAGAGTGGCTAAGAAAGGCAATGCCAAAGAATGCTCAAACTACTGCACAGTTGCACTCATCTCAACACGCTAGTAAAGTAATGCTCAAAATTCTCTAAGCCAGGCTTCAGCAATATGTGAACCATGAACTTCCAGATGTTAAAGCTGGTTTTAGAAAAGGCAGAGGAACCAGACACCAAATTGCCAACATCCGCTGGATCATGGAAAAAGCAAGAGAGTTCCAGAAAAACATCTATTTCTGCTTTATTGACTATGCCAAGCCTTTGACTGTGTGGATCACAGTAAACTGTGGAAAATTCTGAAAGACATGGGAATCCCAGACCACCTGACCTGCCTCTTGAGAAATTTGTATGCAGGTCAGGAAGCAACAGTTAGAACTGGACATGGAACAACAGACTGGTTCCAAATAGGAAAAGGAGTATGTCAAGGCTAAATACTGTCACCCTGCTTATTTAACTTCTATGCAGAGGACATCATGAGAAACACTGGGCTGGAAGAAGCACAAGCTGGAATCAAGATTGCCAGGAGTAATATCAATAAGCTCAGATATGCAGATGACAAAACCCTTATGGCAGAAAGTGAAGAGGAACTCAAAAGCCTCTTGATGAAAGTGAAAGAGGAGAGTGAAAAAGTTGGCTTAGAGCTCAACATTCAGAAAACAAAGATCATGGCATCTGGTCCCATCACTTCATGGGAAATAGATGGGGAAACAGTGGAAACAGTGTCAGACTTTATTTTGGGGGGCTCCAAAATCACTGCAGATGGTGATTGCAGCCATGAAATTAAAAGACGCTTACTCCTTGGAAGAAAAGTTATGACCCACATAGACAGCATATTGAAAAGCAGAGACATTACTTTGCCAACAAAGGTCCATCTAGTCAAGGCTATGGTTTTTCCAGTGGTCGTGTATGGATGTGAGAGTTGGACTGTGAAGAAAGCTGAGCACCGAAGAATGGATGCTTTTGAACTGTGGTGTTGGAGAAGACTCTTGAGAGTCCCTTGGACTGCAAGGAGATCCAACCAGTCCATTCTGAAGGAGATCAGCCCTGGGATTTCTTTGGAAGGAATGATGCTAAAGCTGAAGCTCCAGTACTTTGGTCACCTCATGTGAAGAGTTGACTCATTGGAAAAGACTCTGATGCTGGGAGGGATTGGGGGCAGGAGGAGAAGGGGACGACAGAGGATGAGATGGCTGGATGGCATCACTGACTCGATGGACGTGAGTCTAAGTGAACTCCGGGAGTTGGTGATGGATAGGGAGGCCTGGCGTGCTGCGATTCATGGGGTCACAAAGAGTCGGACATGACTGAGTGACTGAACTGAAGCTTTAAAATCTACCATACCAAAGGATTCCTTTTCTTTAGGATTTTGGTTATTTCATCCTAGTATTGATAGTTTTCAATGCCCCTCCAGGTCTCTGATTTGGACACCTGTTTCCACAATCTCTAGATTTCTTCCTATTAATTGGTGTCCTAGCTAATCTAAATCAAGCTGTTATTATCAGGGTTCAATAGTTCTGTACGGGTAACCACTTACTGTAGGGGTAACCTGCATGGGCAACTAAACCCTTCAGTGGAGACCTCTAATCTGCACTAAGGCCACCTGGACACAGAGTAGAAATTCATCTTGGCTGGATAACTGTTCATTTTTAATTTTCAGAAATGTCAATACCACCTATTCTACTCATTGTGTCCTGGAAGCACACTGACCACCCTACTCTCCACCTTCTTCCCCAACAACAAATCCAGTTTAATAGGCAGAACATTAAGAAGATTTCATAAATAGTTCTTAGATAAATGAATGAATAAATGCATTATAACTGTTGTTATAATGCATTATAAATGCAGTATACACTTGTTTGGAGAAATCTTGAATTGCGTCATTTTATTTTTAAAAATTGAAACTACCTGAAGCATTTCATAAAAATTTTGAATGGTACACAAGTGTGTATGAGTTAAAAAATAAGTTTACCTTCCATCAGGGAACTCAGAAACTGCTCTCTTCTGTATCTTTCCACTTACAATCAATGGACAGCAAAGTATGTATGTACATATCCAGACACTTTCACCATTTTTCACAAATAAGATTGTATTCTAAACACACTCCTACACCTTAATTTTTATTTAGTAATAAACCTTATGGATTATTTATAGCATTACATATAGATCTTCATTCTTTTTCATAACTAGATAGTATTCCAATGTATGAAGTATATTATTAATATTTTTAAATTATACTTGTGGATTTAGAATACAGGGAATGTAAGGTAAACCATAGTTTTGCAAGATTATAAACTGAAAGGGTTCAATAGATTTTTTCTTAATGACCTTGAGCATCTGGGTAAAGATATTAGAGAAAAAGAATAAACAACAATTGCAAAAACAAACACAAAGTAGAACAAAGGATCCTTTTATACTTGAACCTCTGAGAAATAAACATCTGCTTTATCTTTTCCATAACTTATTTTTCTGGTAAGAAATGAGATGAATTAAAACATGACTTTATTCAGAGCTTGGGAGCAGGGAATTAATAATGATGGAAGGAGGAAAGCTAGAGATAGAGGACTAAAGATCAAAGTAGCATGCACAGACCTGACAAGAAGCAGGTCTTTGATTTCATGTCAACCACTATTTCCTGAGTGATTACTGCAGTCAAGATGCTTACTCGCTTTTAATCTGCAAAGACAAATGACAATTCAGCACAACATATGTTCAGTCCCAGGTGAGTGATTATAGATTGTAATTGCTAAAAGAGTCTGCTGAAAATATTAACACTGCATGTAGCTTCCTTCTAGGCCAAAGGGAAGTACTGTTGTTTTTAATGGTCTGCTGCTATGGGGGTGAGTTTGGTGCTGCTAAATGAGAGATTGTATCCTCAGAATAATAATCTAGATAGGCCAATATGTCACATGTGATTCAATAATTTCCATGCAATTTTTATATTATTTACTCATATAAACCCTGAGTTTTAGGTGTTTTATGTACTCTGATAAAATCAAATATTTGAAATAATTCTAAAGAAATAAATATTACTCAAACAACTGATTATTAATTAACCATCTTAGCCACAAACAGAAATCCTTGCACAATATTTCATAAATATTATATGTATGTCTGTGAACACTAGTATCATGTCTGATTTTGCATTTTTTTCTTCTACTTCATATGATACAGTGGGGAAAATATAATTTGGGGGATCAGATCAGCCGGTGCTCATATTTCAATTCAACTATTCAGCTACTAGTTGAGTCATTTCTGTGAAGGCTTTTGTGGTCCCAGTTTTTGGTGGTATTGTGGGGAGTAAATGAGGTAAACTGTGTAAGAGGTTTATTGAGCGAAAAATATAAAACAAAAATATGCATTGATATACATTTGTCAAATAATATACTTCATATTCTACTGTATTAAGTCATACATCTAATATTTATTAATATTTAATTTATTAATTTTATATTAACTAATATAACTATAATGTTATATTATTATTCCCAAAACCTTAAATTAAAATTTTCTGGCACAAATTAAAGTTGGAATAGTAAAGCAGAGGAAAAGAAACAATTTTTACTTTTACAATTATTTTACTGTTTGCACAAGTATGTTTTGCTTTAACATCTATTGAAAAATAATGTTATTATAAGAAGTTAATAAAGTGTTTAATTCTGGTTGCTTTCTTAGACACTATATAAACCAGTAGATAAAAAATATATATGTGTATATATATATACATTTTTAAAACTTCTGTTATAGTCTATTTATACTCCAGTTAAAGCTCTACCATTCTAGAGGCACTAGAGGTAAAGAACCTGCCTGCCAATGCAGGAGACTTAAGAGATGCAGGTTCAGTCCCTGGGTTGAAAGATCCCCTGGCAAAGGGCATGGCAACCCATTCCAGTATTCTTGCCTGAAGAATCCCATGGAGAGAGGAGCCTGGCAGGCTACAGTCCATAGGGTTGAAGAGAGTCAGACACAACTGAAGGGATTTAGCACACACACACACATCCTTCAGTATTGTGTCTCCCTTTCTAGATCAGTACCTGGCTTGTAGTTTGCTTAAATCTCTCCATAACTCATATATAATCATCATTTTCTATCACTAAGTATGCTTCTTCAAGTCAATTCCTAGATAACCACAGTGGAGCCATAGCACTTCATCATTAACTGTATAATCTGTACATGATATAAACAAGAAGTCAAGAAAGTTATTAAATATACTTGGTAATAGTTATTAGTCTCCAAGGCAAGAATATACAATGGGAAAAAGATAGTCTCTTCAGTAAGTGGTGTTGGCAGAACTGGGTAACTACATGTAAAAGAATGAAATTAGAGCACTTCCTAACACCATACACAAAGATAAACTCAAAATGGATTAAAAACTTGAGACCAGAAACTATAAAATGCTTAGAAGAAAACACAGGCAGAACACTGTCTGACACAAATCATAGCAAGATCCTCTATGACCCACCTCCTATAATAATGGAAATGAAAACAAAAGTAAACAAGTTGGACCTAAGTAAACTTAGAAGCTTTTGCACAGAAAAGGAAAATATAAACAAGGTGAAAAGATAACCCTCAGAATAGGACAAAATAATAGCAAATGAAAGAACTGACAAAGGATTAATGTCCAAAATATACAAGCAGCTCATACAAGTCAGTACCAGAAGAACAAACAGCCCAATCAAAAAGTGCAAAAAAGACCTAAAGACACATTTCTCCAAAGAGGACATATGGATGGCTAATAAACACATGAAGAGATGCTCAACATTGCTCATTATTAGAGAAATGCAAATCAAAACTACAGTGAGATATCACCTCATACTAGTCAGGATGCCCATCATCAAAAAATCCACAAACAATAAGTGTTAGAGAGGATGTGGAGTAAAAGGAACCCTCTTGCACCGCTGGTAGGAATGTAAATTGATACAGCCACTATGGAAGACAGTATGGAGATTCCTTAAAAAACTAGGAATAAAACCACCATACGACCCAGCAATACCACCTCTGGGCATATACCCTGAAGAAACTAAAATTGAAAAAGACACATGTACCACAATATTCATTGCAGCACTATTCACAATGGCTAGGACATGGAAGCAACCTAGATGTCCAACTACAGATGAATGCAGAAAGAAGCTGTGGTACATATATACAATGGAAAACTACTCAGCCATAAAAAGGAACACATTTAAGTCAGTTCTAATGAGGTGGATGAACCTAGAGCCTAATACACAGAGTGACGTAAGTCAGAAAGAGAAAAACAAATAAGGTACATTAACCTATATATATGAAATCTAGAAAGATGGTACTGATGAACCTATTTGCAGGGCAGCAGTGGAGATGCAGACACAGAATACACTTATGGACAAGGATGGGGGAGAGGAAGGGGAGGGTGAGATGAATGGAGAGAGTAGCATGGAAGCATGTATACTAACAGATGTAAAACAGATAGTCTGTGGAAATTTTCTATATGACTCAGAACTCAAACTGGGAATCTGTAACAACCTACGGGTGGGAAAGGGTGGTAGGGGAGGGAGGTTCAAGAGGAAAGGGGACGTATCTGAAAATACCACTTGCAGATGGAGTGATTGAGAAAACTTATTTTTATTTAAATCTATAATATTAAATGGAGAAGGCAATGGCACCCCACTCCAGTACTCTTGCCTGGAAATCCCATGGACGGAGGAGCTTGGTAGGCTGCAGTCCATGGGGTTGCTGAGTCGGACATGACTGAGCGACTTCACTTTCACTTTTCACTTTCCTGCATTGGAGAAGGAAATGGCGACCCAATCCTGTATTCTTGCTTGGAGAATCCCAGGGACAGAGGAGCCTGGTGGGCTGCCGTCTGTGGGGTCACACAGAGTTGGACACGACTGAAGTGACTTAGCAGCAGCAGCAGCAGCAGCATGATATTAAAAAAAGTAAGCATCAAAATATTATGGGATATGAACTGTATAGTACTCAAAAGAAAGAATACAAAAGTTGAAATAATGAAATGACATGTAGAATAGGCTATGACAGAGGTGTACCAATCCAGAATTTACTCCCAATAAGGGTAGACTAGGTAATTTGGTTTTATCTGCCAAACTATAACAATTATCTGAAAAGCTGAGAAGCAAAATCATTAATAATTGTATGAAGACACTGAAAAGCTTTAAAAGTAGTATCAATTTTTATATCTAAAATCCAGGAGAATAACAGAACCCCAAAAGGTGAGCCTCATCTTTGGGCTTCTTTTCTTCTAGAGTTAGCTGCTGATCCCATAAAATGTGACAGATTTTAAGAGGTAGAGCAGGGCTGTTGACAAACTATGGAGGCTAGAGTGACAAATAATTAGTTTGGAGGCTCTAAGGAGGGATTATCTAGTATATGTCCTAAGCTTTGAGACTCAACCCCAAGGTACTACAAACTAAAAGGAAGGATGAACTGACAATTGACTAGCACTAAAATGAAAGGAGAACCAGTGTTAAATGATCTCTGTTGGGATATAAGGATTTGGATGCCAAGTACTCATAGTAGCCTGCCAGATGTAATTATTAATTCCTACATATTTTCATATGCAATATTTAATTCAGAAGTAGTCAGGAACATAAGAATACAAACCCACAGGATCACAAAAGCAATAGACAATAAAAACAGAATGATCAGATACAGAATTAAAAGTATGATTTAATATGTTCAGGGAAATAAAAAGACAAATTTAAGAGTTTGAGGAGAGAAAAAGATACGTTTAAAAGAGCCTGCTGCTGCTTCTAAGTCGCTTCAGTCGTGTCTGACTGTGTGACCCCATAGACGGCAGCCCACCAGGCTCCCCGTCCCTGGGATTCTCCAGGCAGGAACACTGGAGTGGGTTGCCATTTCCTTCTCCAATGCATGAAAGTGAAAAGTGAAAGTGAAGTTGCTCAGTCATGTCCGACTCCTAGCAACCCCATGGACTGCAGCCTACCAAGCTCCTCCGTCCATGGGATTTTCCAAGCAAGGGTACTGGAGTGGGGTGCCATAGCCTTCTCTGTTAAAAGAGCCTAATGGAGAGTATATGGGAAGATGCCAGAGGGATAGGATGGGGAGACCACTTTCTCCCCCACAAATTCATCAAAAGAACATCTAAACACTGAGTAAATTCCACAAAACAACTGAATGCTGGCAGAGGACATCAGGCACCCAGAAAAGCAGCCCATTGTCTTCGAAAGGAGGTAGGAAAAAATATAAAAGACAAAAAGAGAGACAAAAGCGGTAGGGATGGAGCTCCATCCAGGGAATAGAGTCTTAAAAAGAGAAGTTTCTAAACACCAGGAAACACTCTCACTGCCGAGTCTGTGGCGAGCCTCAGAACCACAGAGGGCAACATAACTGGGAGGAAAAATAAATAAATAATTAAAACCCACAGATTACGTGCCCAACGATAACTCCCCCAGTGGAGAAGCAGCGCAGATGCCTGCACCTACCACTAGCAAGTGGGGCTGGGCAGGGAGGCGCCGGCTGCATTGCTTAGAGTAAGGACTGGGCCTGAATGCCCCAGGGGCAATCTGAGGGAACTAAATTGGTATAGCAAACCAGACTGTGGGATAGCTACCATGTGAAAAGTCCTAACCTAAGACACCGCCAGGCCTGTGCACAGAACAAAGGACTGAGCAGAGCTAGCCGGCTGCAAACCATCCCCTTCCAGTGACAGGCAGCCAGAGCCAGAAGCGGGCAATCGTGGCCCCAGAGAGGCATTATCTACCAAACTGTAAGCAGGCTTTGTTGCTAAGACTTCTTGGGATTCTGGATGGTCAACATCCACCTGAGAAGGTGCGCCGGTTGTATACCCAGAAAACTGAGCACCAGGGACGGGGGAGGCGATAAGATGCAGCGACCGCGCTGGCCAAACACCTGATCACCTGAGCTGCTTGGATCTGGGAAGAGCACAAAACGCAGGCCCAACCGAGTCTGCACCTCTGAAGACTACCTGAGTGCCTAAACCTGAGCGGCTTAGACCTGGGAGGCGCATGCAGCCCAGGGCTGGCCTCAGATGGTTCCTGGCGAAGCAACCTAGAGCCTAAGCAGTGTAGCCAGGGAAAGCACACACACCGTGAGTCGGGGCAAACCCAGTGTGGCCGAGACACTGCGAGCACTCGCCGGTGTTATTTGTTTGCAGCGTCCCTCCCTCCCCACAGCACCACTGAAAAAGTGAGCCTAAAAAAGTGTCCACCACCGCCCCCTTGTGTCAGGGAGGAAGTTAGACACTGAAGAGACCAGCAAACAGAAGAAGCTAAAACAGAGGGACCCTCCTTGGAAGTGACAGGTGCAATAGATTAAAATCCTGTAGTTAGAACCGACTGCATACGAAGGTGCCTATAGATCTTGAGAAATATAAGCCAGATCAAGGAACTATCTGAAAACGAACTGACCCCACACTGCCCACAAAAACACCAGAGAAAGACTAGATATATTTTTACTATTTTTACTATCATTCTTTATTTTTTTTTAATTAAAAAAATTTTAAGTCCTCTATCACTCCTTTAATTTTCATTTTTATAACCTACTATTACTTAAAAAAAAAAAAAGAGAGAGACTCTATTTTTTTAAAGCAAACTTCATATATATATATATATATTTTATAATTTTTGTGACTTCTTTTTCCCTTTTCTTTAATATAGTATTTTTGAAAATCCAACCTCTACTCTAGATTTTTAATCTTTGCTTTTTGGTATTTGTTATCAATTTTGTACCTTTAAGAACCCAATCTTCAGTGACCATTTTTACTTGGAAGTGAGATTACTGGCTTGACTGCTCTCTCCCCCTTGGACTCTCCTTTTTCTCCACCAAGTCGCCTCTAGCTCCTTCCTCCCCCTTCTCTTCTCTACCCAACTCTGTGAATCTTTGTGTGTTCCAGACGGTGGAGAACACTTAGGGAACTGATTACTGGCTGGATCTGTCTCTTTCCTTTTCATTCCCCTCTTTATCCTCCTGGCCACCTCTGTCTCTTTCCTCCCTTTTCTCTTCTCTGTATAGCTCCGTGAACATCTCTGAGCAGTCTAGACTGTGGAGCATACATAAGGAAGTGATTACTGGCTAGCTTGCTCTCTCCTCTTTTGATTCCACCTCATCTCATTCGGGTCACCTCTATCTCCCTCCTCCCTCTTCTTTTCTCCTTGTAACTCTGTGAACCTCTCTGGGTGTCCCTCACTGTGGAGAAACTTTTCATCTTTAACCTAGATGTTTTATCAACGGTGCTGTATAGATGGAGAAGTCTCGAGGCTACTGTAAAAATAAGACTGAAAACCAGAAGCAGGAGGCTTAAGTCCAAATCCTAAGAACACCAGAGAACTCCTGACTCCAGGGAACATTAATCGACAGGAGCTCATCAAATGCCTCCATACCTACACTGAAACCAAGCACTACCCAAGGGCCAACAAGTTCCAGAGCAAGACATACCATGCAAATTCTCCAGCAACACAGGAACACAGCCCTGAGCTTCAATATACAGGCTGCCCAAAGTCACTCCAAACCCAATGACATCTCATAACTCATTACTGGACACTTCACTGCACTCCGGAGAGAAGAAATCCAGCTCCACCCACCAGAACACTGACACAAGCTTCCCAACCAGGAAACCTTGACAAGCCACCCATACAACCCCAACCACAGTGAGGAAACTCCACAATAAAGAGAACTCCATGAACTTCCAGAATACAGAAAGGCCACCCCAAACACAGCAGTATAAACAAGATGAATAGACAGAGGAATACCCAACAGGTAAAGGAACAGGATAAATGCCCACCAAACCAAACAAAAGAGGAAAAGATAGGGAATCTACCTGATAAAGATTTCCAAATAATGATAGTTAAAATGATCTAAAATCTTGAAAACAAAATGGAATCACAGATAAATAGCCTGGAGACAAGGATTGAGAAGATGCAAGAAAGGTTTAACAAGGACCTAGAAGGAATAAAAAATAGTCAATATATAATGAATAATGCAATAAATGAGATCAAAAACACTCTAGAGGGAACAAATAGTAGAATAACAGAGGCATAAGATAGGATTAGTGAGGTAGAAGATAGAATGGTAGAAATAAATGAATCAGAGAGGAAAAAAGAAAAATGAATTAAAAGAAATGAGGACAATCTCAGAGACCTCTGGGACAATGTTAAATGCCTGAGCATTCGAATCATAGGAGTCCCAGAAGAAGAAGACAAAAAGAAAGACCATGAGAAAATACTTGAGGAGATAATAGTTGAAAACTTCCCTAAAATGGGGAAGGAAATAATCACCCAAGTCCAAGAAACAGAGAGAGTCCCAAACAGGACAAACCCAAGGTGAAACACCCCAAGACACATATTAATCAAATTAATAAAGATCAAACACAAAGAACAAATATTAAAAGCAGCAAGGAGGGAAAAACAATAAATAACACACAAGAGGATTCCCATAAGGATAACAGCTGATCTTTCAATAGAAACTCTTCAGGCCAGGAGGGAATGGCAGGACATACTTAAAGTGATGAAAGCAAAATAACCTATAGCCCAGATACTGCACCCAGCAAGGATCTCATTCGAATATGAAGGAGAAATCAAAAGCTTTACAGACAAGCAAAAGCTGAAAGAATTCAGCACCACCAAACCAGCTCTCCAACAAATGCTGAAGGATCTTCTCTAGACAGGAAACACAGAAAGGGTGTATAAACTCAAACCCAAAACAATAAAGTAAATGGTAATGGGATCATACTTATCAATAATTACCTTAAACATAAATGGGTTGAGTGCCCCAACCAAAAGACAAAGACTGGCTGAATGGATACAAAAATAGGACCCTTATATATGTTGTCTACAAGAGACCCACCTCAAAACAAGGGACACACACAGACTGAAAGTGAAGGGCTGGAAAAAGATATTCCATGCAAATAGAGACCAAAAGAAAGCAGGAGTAGCAACATTTATATCAGATAAAATAGACTTTAAAACAAAGGCTGTGAAAAGAGACAAAGAAGGACTATACATAATGATCAAAGGATCAATCCAAGAAGAAGATATACCAATTATAAATATATATGCACCCAACATAGGAGCACCACAATATGTAAGACAAATGCTAACAAGTATGTAAGGGGAAATTAACAATAATACAATAATAGTGGGAGACTTAAATACCCCACTCACACCTATGGATAGGTCAACTAAGCAGAAAATTAATAAAGAAACACAAACTTTAAATGATACAATAGGCCAGTTAGACCTAATTGATATCTATAGGACATTTCACCCCAAAACAATGAATTTCACCTTTTTGTCAAGCACACACGGAATCTTCTCCAGGATAGATCACATCCTGGGCCATAAATCTAGCCTTGGTAAATTCAAAAAAATAGAAATCATTCTGAGCATCTTTTCTGACCACAATGCAGTAAGATTAGATCTCAATTACAGGAGAAAAACTATTAAAAATTACAACATATGGAGGCTGAACAACACACTGCTGAATAACCAACAAATCATAGAAGAAATCAAAAAAGAAATAAAAATTTGCATAGAAACGAATGAAAATGAAAACACAACAACTCAAAACCTGTGGGACACTTTAAAAGCAGTCCTAAGGGGAACGTTCATAGCAATACAGGCATACCACAGGAAACAAGAAAGAAGCCGAATAAACATCTAACTCTACACCTAAAGCAACTAGAAAAGGAAGAAATGAAGAACCCCAGGGTTAGTAGAAGGAAAGCAATCTTAAAAATTAGGGCAGAAATAAGTGCAAAAGAAACAAAAGAGACCATAGGAAAAATCAACAATGCCAAAAGCTGGTTCTTTGAAAGGATAAATAAAATTGACAAACCATTAGCCAGACTCATTAAGAAACAAATGGAGAAAAATCAAACCAATAAAATTAGAAATGAAAATGGAGAGATCACAACAGACAACACAGAAATACAAAGGATCATAAGAGACTACTATCAGCAATTATATGCCAATAAAATGGACAACTTGGAAGAAACGAACAAATTCTTAGAAAAGTACAACTTTCCAAAACTGAACCAGGAAGAAATAGAAAATCTTAACAGACCCATCACAAGCACAGAAATTGAAACTGTAATCAGAAATCTTTCAAAATACAAAAGCCCAGGTCCAGATGGCTTCAGCTGAATTCTACCAAAAATTTAGAGAAGAGCTAACACCTATCATACTCAAACTTGTCCAGAAAATTGCAGAGGAAGAAATTCTATGAGGCCACCATCACCCTAATACCAAAACCTGACACAGATCCCACAAAAAAAGAAACTACAGGCCAATATCACTGATGAACATAGATGCAAAAATCCTTAACAAAATTCTAGCAATCAGAATCCAACAACTCATTAAAAAGATCATACACCATGACCAAGTGGGCTTTATCCCAGGGATGCAAGGATTCTTCAGTTCAGCTCAGTTCAGTTCAATTGCTCAGTCATGTCTGACTCTTTGCGACCCCATGAATCACAGCACGCCAGGCCTCCCTGTCCATCACCAACTCCCAGAGTTCACTCAGACTCACGTCCATCGAGTCAGTGATGCCATCCAGCCATCTCATTCTCTGTCATCCCCTTCTCCTCCTGCCCCCAATCCCTCCCAGCATCACAGTCTTTTCCAATGAGTCAACTCTTCGCATGAGGTGGCCAAAGTACTGGAGTTTCAGCTTTAGCATCATTCCTTCCAAAGAAATCCCAGGGCTGATCTCCTTCAGAATGGACTGGTTGGATCTCCTTGCAGTCCAAGGGACTCTCAAGAGTCTTCTCCAACACCACAGTTCAAAAGCATCAATTCTTCAGCGCTCAGCTTTCTTCACAGTCCAACTCTTACATCCATACATGACCACAGGAAAAACCATAGCCTTGACTAGACAGACCTTTGTTGGCAAAGTAATGTCTCTGCTTTTGAATATGCTATCTAGTTTGGTCATAACTTTCTTTCCAAGGAATAAGGGTCTTTTAATTTCATGGCTGCAGTCACCACCTGCAGTGATTTTGGAGCCCCCAAAAATAAAGTCTGACACTGTTTCCACGGTTTCCCCATCTTCAATATCTGTAAATCAATTAATGTAATACACCACATTAAGAAACTGAAAAATAAAGGCTATATGATTATCTCAATAGATGCAGAGAAAGCCTTTGACAAAATTCAACATCCATTTATTATAAAAACTCTACAGAAAGCAGGAATAGAAGGAACATACCTCAACATAATAAATAAAAGCTATATATGACAAACCCATAGCAAACATTATCCTCAGAGGTGAAAAATTGAAAGCATTTTCCCTAACGTCAGGAACAACACAAGGGTGCCCACTTTCACCACTACTATTCAACATAGTTTTGGAAGTTTTGGCCACAGCAATCAGAGCAGAAAAAGAAATAAAAGGAATCCAAATTGGAAAAGAAGTAAAACTCTCACTGTTTGCAGATGACATGATCCTTTACATAGAAAACCCTAAAGACTCCACCAGAAAATTACTAGAGCTAATCAATGAATATAGTAAAGCTGCAGGATATAAAATCAACACACAGTAATCCCTTGCATTCCTATACACTAATAATGAGAAAATAGAAAGAGAAATTAAGGAAACAATTCCATTCACCATTGCAATGAAAAGAATAAAATACTTAGGAATATGTCTACCTAAAGAAACTGCTGCTGCTGCTAAGTCACTTTAGTCGTGTCCGACTCTGTGTGACTCCATAGATGGCAGCCCACCAGGCTCCCCCGTCCCTGGGATTCTCCAGGCAAGAACACTGGAGTGGGTTGCCATTTCCTTCTCCAATGCATGAAAGTGAAAAGTGAAAGTGAAGTCGCTCAGTTGTGTCCGACTCTTAGCGACCCCATGGACTGCAGCCTACCAGGCTCCTCTGTTCATGGGATTTTCCAGGCAGGAGTATTGGAGTGGGGTGCCATTGCCTTCTCCGACCTAAAGAAACTAAAGACCTATATATAGAAAATTATAAAACACTGGTGAAAGAAATCAAAGAGGACACTAATAGATGGAGAAATATACTGTGTTCATGGATCAGAAGATTCAATATAGTGAAAATGAGTATACTACCCAAAGCAATCTATACATTCAATGCAATCCCTAACAAACTACCAATGGTATTTTTCACAGAGCTAGAACAAATAATTTCACAATTTGTATGGAAATACAAAAAACCTTGAATAGCCAAAGCAATCTTGAGAAAGAAGAATGGAACTGGAGGAATCAACCTGCCTGACTTCAGGCTCTACTACAAAGTCACAGTCATCAAGACAGTATGGCACTGGCACAAAGACAGAAATATACATCAGTGGAACGAAACAGAAAGCCCAGAGATAAATCCACACACCTATGGACACCTTCCGGAGAAGGTGATGGCACTCCAGTACTCTTGCTTGGAAAATCCCATGGATGGAGGAGCCTGGTGGGCTGCAGTCCATGGGGTCGTGAAGAGTCGGACATAACTGAGCAACTTCACTTTCACTTTCACTTTTCACTTTCATGCTTGGAGAAGGAAATGGCAACCCACCCCAGTGTTCTTGCCTGGAGAATCCCAGGGATGCGGGAGCCTGGTGGGCTGCCATCTATGGGGTTGCACAGAGTCGGACACGACTGAAGTGACTTAGCAGCATGGACACCTTATCTTTGACAAAGGAGGCAAGACTATACAATGGAGAAAAGACAATCTCTTTAACAAGTTGTGCTAGGAAAACTGGTCAACCACTTGTAAAAGAATGAAACTAGAACACTTTCTAACACCATACACAAAAATAAACTCAAAATGGATTAAAGATTTAAACATAAGACCAGAAACTATAAAACTCCTAGAGGAGAACATAGGCAAAACACTCTCCAACATAAATCACAGGAGGACCCTCTATGACCCACCTCCCAGAATATTGGAAATAAAAGCAAAAATAAATAAATAAATAAATAAAAAACCACCAAACCAGCTCTCCAACAAATACTAAAGGATATTCTCTAGACAGGAAACACAAAAATGGTGTATAAACTCGAACCCAAAACAATAAAGTAAATGGCAACGGGATCATACTTATTAGTAATTACCTTAAACGTAAATGGGTTGAATGCCCCAACCAAAAGACAAAGACTGGCTGAATGGATACAAAAACAAGACCCCTACATATGTTGTCTACAAGAGACCCACCTCAAAACAGGGGACACATACAGACTGAAAGTGAAGGGCTGGAAAAAGATTTTCCATGCAAATTGGGACCAAAAGAAAGCAGGAGTTACAATACTCGTATCAGATAAATTAGACTTTAAAACAAAGGCTGTGAAAAGAGACAAAGAAGGTCACTACATAATGATCAAAGGATCAATCCAAGAAGAAGATATAACAATTATAAATATATATCCACCCAACATGGGAGCACCGCAGTATGTAAGACAAATCCTAACAAGTATGAAAGGAGAAATTAACAATAACACAATAATAGTGGGAGACTTTAATACCCCACTCACACTTATGGATAGATCAACTAAACATAAAATTAACAAGGAAAAAAAAAAACATGTATCTATAAAGCTCACTAAAGCAAAGCACAGTAAAATGAGGTATGGCAATAAAAGGCATTAAATTTATCAAATAAAAAAAATAAATAAAGTGCTGAAAAATTAAAAAAAAAAAAAAAAGATCATATCCCAACATGTATGCCACCATCTGCTGTTAAGAGAATCTACATTTGCTGTGCTTTCCACTTTTCATATACATTATATTATGTAGAATGCATTAATCCTTGAAATGAACCCAACCCACCTCTCTTTAATTTCTATTCATAGATACTAATTATGAAGACAGACCTGTAAAACTTTGCAATTAGTTTTAAAGAAAAAGTTATTTATGACACTTGTTAATGCATTAATGCAGACTTTATTCAGGAGGACTGCCACCATAGGTATAAGGTGTATTGAAATGAGATTTTGCAGTAGAGAAGAGAGATGGAGCTCAATTCCTAATAAGATGAGGACTTATTGGGGAATATGGCAAAAGATTAGTTTGGAGGATCAGTGGATGAAAAATTACTAAGAGGAAACATTAAAATAGGCCTGATGGGAATCTTGTTGAAGACAGGTGGGGGTAATGAGACACCATCTGGAGGTGTTGGAAGATGGGGACTTTGACCAGATACCAAAGGTGGTCAGATATCAAAAGTGGGAATTCTGGATAACTTGATTTAGTAGGATTAAAAAGAAAAAAAAAAAATCACAGGAGGACCCTCTATGACCCACCTCCCAGAATATTGGAAATAAAAGCAAAAATAAATAAATGGGACCTAATTAAAATTAAAAGCTTCTGCACAACAAAGGAAACTCTAAGAAAGGTGAAAAGACAGCCTTCAGAATGGGAGAAAATAATAGCAAATGAAGCAACTGACAAACAACTAATCTCAAAAATATACAAGCAACTCCTGCAGCTCAATTCCAGAAAAATAAATGACCCAATCAAAAAATGGGCCAAAGAACTAAATAGATATTTCTCCAAAGAAGACATACAGATGGCTAACAAACACATGAAAAGATGCTCAACATCACTCATTATCAGAGAAATGCAAATCAAAACCACAATGAGGTACCATTTCACGCCAGTCAGAAAGGTTGCGATCCAAAAGTCTACAAGCTATAAATGCTGGAGAGGGGGTGGAGAAAAGGGAACCCTCTTACACTGTTGGTGGGAATGCAAACTAGTACAGCCACTATGGAGAACAGTGTGGAGATTCCTTAAAAAACTGGAAAAAAAAAAAAACTGGAAATAGAACTGCCTTATGATCCAGTGGGCATCCTTATGATGCCCACTGCTGGGCATACACACTGAGGAAACCAGAAGGGAAAGAGACACGTGTACCCCAGTGTTCATCGCAGCACTGTTTATAATAGCCAGGACATGGAAGCAACCTAGATGTCCATCAGCAGATGAATGGATAAGAAAGCAGTGGTACATATACACAATGGAGTATTATTCAGCCATTAAAAAGAATACATTTGAATCAGTTCTAATGAGGTGGATGAAACTGGAGCCTATTATACAGAGTGAAGTAAGCCAGAAATAAACACCAATAGAGTATACTAATGCATATATACTCTTGCCTGGAGAATCCCATGGATGGAGGAGCCTGGTGGGCTGCAGTCCATGGGGTTGCTAAGAGTCGGACACGACTGAGTGACTTCACTTTCACTTCTCACTTTCATGCATTGGAAAAGGAAATGGCAACCCACTCCAGTGTTCTTGCCTGGAGAATCCCAGGGACGGGGGAGCCTGGTGGGCTACCGTCTATGGGGTCGCACAGAGTCGGACACAACTGAAGCGACGTAGCAGCAGCAGCAATGCATATATATGGAATTTAGAAAGATGGTAACGATAACCCTGTATGCGAGACAGCAAAAGAGACACAGATGTATAGAACAGTCTTTTGGACTTGTGGGAGAGGGCAAGGGTGGGATGATTTGGGAGAATGGCATTGAAACATGTATAATATCATATATGAAATGAATCGCCAGTCCAGGTTTGATACAGGATGCTCGGGGCTGGTGCACTAGGATGACCCAGAGGGATGGTACGGGGAGGGAGATGGGAGGGTGGCTCTGGATGGGGAACACTTGTACACCTGTGGCAAATTCATGTTGATGTATGGCAAAATCAATACAATTTTGTAAAGTAATTAGCCTCCAATTAAAATAAATAAATTTATATTAAAAGAGCCTAATGGAGATTCTAAACAAAAGGAAGATACAATTCCTAAAATTAAGAGTATAATACAATGGTTTGAATTCTATTAGACAAAATTGAAAACGGAATTAGTGGAGAAGTCAGAAAAAATATACAAACTGAAATACAGATAAAAGTAAGGTTGCAAATACAGATAGGGCATAAAAGATAAAGGGGGTACTATGAAAAGTATATAATAAGTATAACTGGAGTCTTAGAAGGACTGGGAGAGGGAACATGATGGAAAAAAAGTTTAAAGAGATTAACTGACTAAAAATTTCCCAAGACTGATAAAGGCAGCAAACATTTCCACAAAGCAAAGAATTATAGATATAAGGAAAATGATACTCTTTAGAGTATCATCATAGAAAAATGACTAAAAAAAAAAAAAGTCAAAAGCAAAGAAAGATCATTTTACAGGAACAAGACTGTCAGTTAATTCCTCATTGGAAACTATTTCAAACAACTAGCAATGGAATCATAGCTAGCATTAAGGTACTTCATTTCAGCATATTGAATATACTATGCCTTATTCAGCAAAACATCCTCCAATATGAAAGTGAAATACAGATATTTTCAAGCAAATAAAAATGTAGAGCATATACTACAACCAGCCACAGATCAAACAAGATACCCTACAGTGTTTTTCAGACGATTGGCCAGTGATCCATGAGAAAAGGTTGGAGATTTAGGAAGCAATATTTGAAAAGATATTTGAGTGATATTAACTTTTGCCTGCAATGCAGGAGACCTGGGTTCAATCCCTGAGTCAGGAAGATCCCCTGGAGAAGGGAATGGCTACCCACTCCAGTATTCTTGCCTGGAGAATTCAATGGACAGAGGAGCTTGGCAGGCTACAGACCGTGGTGTCACAAAGAGTCGAACATGACTGAGTGACTAACACTTCATTTCACTTCAACTGCTTAAAAACAATCATGTCTTATAGAGTTTAAATACAGAGAAAATCCCTATTACAATGACATAACAATTGTGAATGGAACAAATGGAATTAAAATATTCTAAAATTTTGCATTGTCTAAGAAGAGGTAAAACTACTAATTTATATTAGATTCTGATATGAATGCACATTGTAATCTGAGAATTATTCCAAAGTGTACTGTACTGGTCTAAGGGGTACCTAAGACCATTTAGTGTGTCCATGAGGATGGTTTGATTTTCATAATAAGATGCTATTTGCCCTTTTCACTGAGTTGGCATTTTATTTGACTATGCGGAGGCCATGACAAGTAAAATTGCTAGATTCTTAGCCCCAAATAAGGCAGTGACACCAAACACTACTAGTTTTTGTTGTACTTTTTTGTGCTAAATGTCAGTATTTTTTTTTTTTTTTTCCTGTAAGGTCCAGAAAGGAAAAGTTTTAGACTTTGTAGGCCATATAGTCTCTGTCTCAATTACTAAATCCTGAAATTTAAAAGCAAAACATCTGTAGATAATATATAAATAAATGGATATGGCTGTATTCCAAGAAATCGTCATTTTTTTAAAAAAGTAGCTATGGGTTGCAATTGACCTATTGACCATCATTTGCTGACCTCTGGTCTATGATTCAATTTGCAGTAAGAACAAGTTAACACACATACACACACATATATACACATACACATAGACAGGTTTACTTAAAAATTTCCCTTGCTGAAGGAGTAGGAATTATTGATTTTTTAAAAGCTTAACTCTTGAGTACATGTATATTCTTTGTGACATAGTGGGAAGTAAGCATAAAGCATATTGTCTACATGCTGAAGGAAACTGTGTATTGTCTTAAGGAAAGGTACTTACGTGACCCTATCATTCGTGTGCTGAACTAACTGCTTCCTTGTTGAAGACCACTGCTGCTTGAAAGAACAATTAACACATCAACTATAGTTATTTAGATTTTGAAATTTGGTAGACCAGACAATGAGATGTGAAGGGAACTCTTATAAGGGGTTTTGGGAAAAAGCTGTTTTTGCTATCAAACAAAACAAAACAAAACAAAACACTCTAATAATTGCTTCTTCTCCACTGGGTATAATCCTTTCTGCATGTGATGCCCAGAAGTATGACAACCATCTTATAAGGTAGAAGGCCACTTACCTGAGGGCAAAGCCAACGGCATCTTAAGTGACACACTGCTGGCATACTAAGTGGACAGCATTGCAGTACAAGGGTTATTCTTCCAGTTTTGTCAGGTCATTAATCTATCCATTTATTTAACAAACATTTGTTACATGCTAATTATATGCCAAGTACAGGGGAAAATGGCAGAGTCCCTCAGATCCTAGATGCTAAATTCTAATAGGGAAGACGGAGAATACACTTGTAATTAAATGTGTGAGGAGAATTCAGAGGGCTATGGAAATGTGACCTGTCTGGGGTGCAGTGAATGGCTTTCTGAGTACAGTATAACCCAAACTTGAAAAATGAGTTAGAGTTGGCTAGGATAAAGGATAGAGAGAAGGGGTTCCAGAAAGGAAACCAATGCATTTAAAGTATGAGAGAACAGGGAGCACATGGAAGGAAGTCAAGGGAGCCCAATATGCCTAAAACACAAAGAACAAGGCATGGCAGTCATGAGGGCTGGAGGAGTGCTTGGGCACTCTGCAATCTTAGAATGTATAGACCACATTAGAGATTTTAAACCTTATCCTAAAAAATATGCCAGGGATACGAGGCTTTAAATCTGGGCTTTGGCATGCTCAAATTAGCATTTTAAAAGATCATTCTGGTTATGAGGTGGAGATAGATTAGATCAGGCCTGCATTGGAAGCCAGGGCCTCAGTAAAGAGGCACCCAGAGGAGACAGATGAAGCAGCTGGTGGTGGGGCAGTGGCAGTGGTGTTAAACAGGGAAATGTAACCTAGTCTGAGGTGCAGTGAAAGTGAGAATGTGAGGTTCAAGCAGGCACTTGAAGGATGCTTAAAAGTTGGCTAGAATAAAGGATGCAGTGAATTTTTGACAGTGCTTTTGGGGGTTGAGTCAGGGAAGGAGCATATATAAAATGTTATAGAATAAGTCCCAGATCAAAATTTTTATACTGTTTATCTAATTTTATAATATGTTGGATACTTTCATACACTCCAGATTTTGTCCATCTATAATTTATCTTCTTTCCAAAAGAAAAGTTTTAAGATCACTGTTGTCAGAAATCCAGTAGTTTCTAATGAAATATTTTCACAGGACACATGATTTAAAATCATACAGCCAGTTATCTGATTAAAGTACATGGTTAAGTTGATGTGATCTCCACCCCTCCTAGCTAGCTATGTTTTCTCACATAAGATATCAACCATAATATCTCCTGAATATACTTAAAATATTTAAAGGAAATAATATTTCAAAGCAGGCATATTTTTTTGTGTGCTTGAATAGCTTTACTCCAATCTTAAATTAAGGGGCCTATATTTAAATAATTTCTGGCTTCTGATCTAGTAATTAGAGATCTCTTATTTTAGTCATCGTAGATAAATAACAGAAGATAACACTCAGATTCTCAGAATCTGAAAACTCTTTGTGCATGAAGAGTGTCCAATTCATCATCTGATTATTTTAACAATATAAGACTTTTTCTTACTGTAAGTAATAATTATTATGTATTCTGATTCCTTTTAACTTAAGAATGAAGGTTCTTTGGGTTCTTTCTGAAGCTATAACAGTACAAGGTGACCTAAGCAATTTAATTTAGAAGTTAAAATTGACCGTTGTGTACATTTAAAGGTAGAGTCAAAACGAAGTCTACATGATTTCTCAGTTAAGTTGCTTCATTTCTTCTCTCTTTTTTTTTTTTTTGAGTTCTTTTTTTTAAAATTTTATTTTTAAACTTTACAATATTGTATTAGTTTTGCCAAATATCGAAATGAATCTGCCACAGGTATACCTGTGTTCCCCATCCTGAACCCTCCTCCCTCCTCCCTCCCCATACCCTCCCTCTGGGTCGTCCCAGTGCACCCAAGCATCCAGTATCGTGCATTGAACCTGGACTGGCGACTCGTTTCATACATGATATTATACATGTTTCAATGCCATTCTCCCAAATCTCCCCACCCTCTCCCTCTCCCACAGAGTCCATAAGACTGATCTATATATCAGTGTCTCTTTTGCTGTCTCGTACACAGGGTTATTGTTACCATCTTTCTAAATTCCATATATATGCGTTAGTATACTGTATTGGTGTTTTTCTTTCTGGCTTACTTCACTCTGTATAATAGGTTCCAGTTTCATCCATCTCATTAGAACTGATTCAAATGTATTCTTTTTAATGGCTGAGTAATACTCCATTGTGTATATGTACCACAGCTTTCTTAGCCATTCATCTGCTGATGGACATCTAGGTTGCTTCCATGTCCTGGCTATTATAAACAGTGCTGCGATGAACATTGGGGTACACGTGTCTCTTTCCCTTCTGGTTTCCTCAGTGTGTATGCCCAGCAGTGGGATTGCTGGATCATAAGGCAGTTCTATTTCCAGTTTTTTAAGGGATCTCCACATTGTTCTCCATAGTGGCTGCACTAGTTTGCAACACTTTCTAACATCATACACAAAAATAAACTCAAAATGGATTAAAGATCTCAACGTAAGACCAAAAACTATAAAACTCCTAGAGGAGAACATAGGCAAAACACTCTCCGACATACATCACAGCAGGATCCTCTATGACCCACCTCCCAGAATATTGGAAATAAAAGCAAAAATAAACAAATGGGACCTAATTAAACTTAAAAGCTTCTGCACATCAAAGGAAACTATTAGCAAGGTGAAAAGGCAGGCTTCAGAATGGGAGAAAATAATAGCAAATGAAGCAACTGACAAACAACTAATCTCAAAATTATACAAGCAACTCCTACAGCAACTGACAAACAACTAATCTCAAAAATATACAAGCAAGTCCTACAGCTCAACTCCAGAAAAATAAATGACCCAATCAAAAAATGGGCCCAAAACTAAATAGACATTTCTCCAAAGAAGACATATAGATGGCTAACAAACACATGAAAAGATGCTTCATTTCTTTAAAAAAAAAAACTAAATTGAATATCATATATTCAGATCAAAAAGTTATAGCATATTATTGTCCTAAAGCGTTCAAAATCTTCACATTCAATGTTTTGGAAATTACTAAATATTTTATTAACACAATCATAAATATATTTATTAAAATTATATATAAATTGGGGATAAATAAAAAATCATGATCATGGAAATGGCTACATTTGTCTCCAGAAATGGTTCTTTCATGTAGGGAAAGGTTCCACTGTACTCCTAACTGAGAGAGAGAAATTATCTTATTCCAGAACTCCAAAGTATAAACTAACATTCATATAGTAAACACATTCATGAGTTAATTCATTTAGCCAAAAATATATATTTGGTTTTGAACTCGTCAAATGAGATTGGAATATTTCTGCTTTCCTTCCTTCCAACTCTTTGCTCAGTCCTCAGGGAGTGAAAAGGACTGATTTAACTTCTGGGTCATCTTTAGCATAATAGAATTCTTGTCTTTCAGGGTTCTACTTTAATATACATACTATTCCATACTATCCCATAATGCATACTATTAAGGGTTCTTGCTGTTAATACCCTCTGGCATTCATTTCTACTCCCTCTCCTTCAGAGTCCATCAGCTTATCAGCTAGCCTACAGTATAAGTAAATGCCCTTTGGGCCATTGCATCTTAAGTGTCCTGTTTTACCTTTCTGGGATTTTTGCTTTCTCTGATAATTGTTTATTCTGAAAGTCCTTGCTATATGCTCACTTCCTAAAAGCTTTCACAGAACCATTTTTATTTTGTCTCCTGCATCTCTGTTTCAGAGTTGGTCTGTAAATAACCAATATCATCATTAGAGCAAAGAGTGCCACGTTGTAGTTCAGTCCCTAAGTTGATTGTCTGACACTGCAAACCTGAGAACTGCAGCACGCCAGGCTTCCCTGTCCTTCACTATCTCCTGGAGTTTGCTCAAACTCATTCCATTGTGGCTCAGCTGGTAAAGAATCTACCTGAAATGTGGGAGACCTGGGTTAGATCCCTGGGTTGGGAAGATCCCCTGGAGAAGAGAAAGGCTACCTGCTCCAGTATTCTGGCCTGGAGAATCCCATGGACTAAGTCCATTGGGTCACAAAGAGTTGGACATGACTGAGTGACTTTCACTTTCACTTTGGGCTTCCCTCATACCTCAGTTGGTGAAGAATCTACCTGCAGTGCAGGAGACCTGGATTCGACCCCAGGGTGAGGAAGATCCCCTGGAGAAGAAAATGGCAACCCACTCCAGTATTCTTGCCTGGAGAATCCCATTGACAAGAGGAGCCTGGCAGGCTACAGTCCATGGGGTCACAAGAGTCGGACATGACTTAGCGACTAAAGAGAGAGAAAACTGTCCCCTGAGTTGGTGATGCTATCTAACAATTTCATCCTCTGCACCACCCCCCCACCCCTTCTCATTTTGCCTTCAATCTTTCCCAGCATCAGGGTCTTTTCTAACAAGTCAGCTCTTCATATCAGATAGCCGAAGTATTGGAGCTTCAGCTTCAGCATTAGTTCCTCCAATGAATATTCAGGGTTGATTTCCTTTAAGATTGACTGGTTGGATCTTCTTGCTGTCTAAGGTACTCTCAAGATTCTTCTCCAGCACCACAATTTGAAAGCATCAGTTCTTTGGAACTCAACCTTCTTTTTGGTCCAACTCTCACATCCATACATGACTACTGGAAAAACTATAGCTTTGATTACATAGACCTTTGTCTTCAAAGTGTTTTCTTTGCTTTTTAATATGCTAGGGTCTATGTTCATCACAGCTTTCTTCCAAGGAGTAAATGTCTTTAATTTCATTGCTGCAGTCACCATCCATGCTGATTTTAGAGCCCAAGAAAGCAAAATCTGTTACTGCTTCCACTTTTTCTCCAACTATGTGCCATGAAGTGATGGGACTGGATGCCACGATCTTAGTTTTTTGAATGTTGAATTTTAAGGCAGCTTTTTCACTCTTCTCTTTTACCCCCATCAAGAGAGTCTTTAGTTCCTCTTTACTTTCTGTCATTAGAGTGGTATCATGGGCATATCTGAGGTTGTTGATATTTGTCCTGGCAATCTTGATTCCAGCTTGTGATTCATCCAGCCTGGCATTCTGCATGATGTACTCTGCATATTGAAGTTAAATAACAGGGTATTTTAAAACAGTCATATTCTTTTCTCAATTTTGAAACACTCCATTGTTTCATGCCTGGTTTTAACTGTTGCTTCTCAACCTGTATACAGATTTCTCAGGAGACAGATAAGGTGGTCTGGTATTCCTATCTCTTTAAGGATTTTCCACAGTCAAAGGCTTTAGGATAGTCAATGAAGTAGATGTTTTCCTGGATTCTCTTGCTTTTTCTATCATCCAGTGAGTGCTGGCAATTTGATCTCTGGTTCCTCTGCCTTTTCTAAACCCAGCTTGTACATCTGAAGTTCTCGGTTCACATAATGCTGAAGCCTGTGTGTGGGCTAAGTCACTTCAGTTGTGTCCGACTCTTTGTGACCCTATGGACTGTAGCCCAACAGGCTTTTCTTTCCATGGGATTCTCCAGGCATGAGTACTGGAGTGTGTTGCTATGTCCTCTTCCAGTGGAATTTCTCAACCCAGGGATTGAACTTATGTCTCTTATGTCTCCTGCATCGGCACATGGATTCTTTACCACAAGTGCCATCTGGGAAACTTAAGCCTAGCTTGAAGGACTTTGAGCGTAACTTTGCTAGCATGTGGAAATTAGCATGATTGTATGGTAGTTTGAACATTCTTTGGCATTGTCCTTCTTTGGGATTGGAATAAAAACTGACCTTTTCTAGTCCTGTGGCCACTGCTGAGTTTTCCAAATTTGCTGACATACTGTGTGCAACACTTTAATAGCATCATCTTTTAGGATTTTGAATAGCTCAGGTGGAATTCCATCACTTTCACGAGGCTTTGGTTGTGGCTATGCTTCCTAAGGCCCACTTGACTTCACACTCCAGGATGTCTGGCTTTAGGTGAGTGAGCACATCTTCATGGTTATCTGGGTTAGTAAGACTTTGTTTGCATAGTTCTTCTGTGTATTCTTGCCACCTCTTCTTAACCTCCTCTGCTTCCATTGGGTCCTTACTGTGTCTGTCCTTTATCATGTCCATCCTTGCATGAAACGCTCCCTTGATATCTCCAATTCTCTTGAAGAGATCTCTAGTCTTTCCCATTCTATTGTTTTCCTCCAATTATTTGCACTGTTCACTCAAGAAGGCTTTCTTATCTCTCCTTGCTACTCTCTGAAATTCTGCATTCAGTTGGGTATATCTTTCCCTTTCTCCCTGCCTTTCACTTCTTTTCTCAGCTACTTGTAAAGTTTCCTTGGACAACCACTTTGCCCTCTTGCATTTCTTTTTCTTTGGGATGGTTTTGGTCAGTGCCTCCTGTACAATGTTATGAACCTCCATCCATAGTACTTCAGGCACTCTGACTACCAGATCTAATCCCTTGAATCTATTCATCACCTCCACTGTATAAATGCTTATACAGTGGAGGATTTAATTATGTCATATCTGAATATCCTAGTGGTTTTCTGTACTTTCTTCAGCTTAAGCCTGAATTTTGCAATAATTAGCTCATGATCTGAGCCACATTCAGCTCCATATCTTATTTTTGTCTCTGTATAGAGCTTCTCCATCTTTGGCTGCAAAAAGCATAATCAATCTGATTTCAGTCTTGTACATCTGGTGATGTCCACGTAGAGGGTAGTCACTTTTGTTGTTGGAAGAGGAGGTTTGCTGTGACCAGTGTGTTCTTTTGATACAATCGTTAGCTTTTGTCCTGTGTTACACCAGGTACCTCTTGACTTCCTACTTTTGCATTCCAATCCCCTGTGATGTATAGGACCTTTTTTTGGTGTTAGTTCTAGAAAGTCTTGTAAGTCTTTATAGAACCATTGAACTTCAGCTTCTTCAGCATTAGCAGTTGGGGCACAGACTTGGTTTACTGTGGTTATGAATTGTTTGCCTTGGAAACAAACCAAGATCATTCTGTCATTTTTGAAGTTGCACACAAGTACTGCATTTTGGACTCTCGTTGAACATGAAGGCTACTCCATTTCTTTTAAGGGATTCTTGCCCACAGCTGTAGATATCATGGTCATCTGAATTTAATTCACCTATTCCCACCTATTTTAATTCATTGACTCCTAAGATGTCGATGTTCACTCTTGCCATCTCCTGCTTGACCATGTCCAATTTACCTTGATTCATGGACCTACTGTTCCAGGTTCCTATGCAATATTGTTTTTTAGAGAATCAGACTTTACTTTCACCACCAGACACATCCAGAACTGAGTGTGGTTTTTGCTTTGGCCAAGTCTCTTCATAATAGCTCTTTCTGGAGCTATTAGTAATTGCCCTCTACTCTTTACCAGTAGCATATTGGACACCTTTCAACCTGGAGGACTCATCTTCTGATGTCATATCTTTTGCCTTATGAATACGTTCTCAGGGCAAGAATACTGGGGTGGTTTGCCATTCCTTTCTCCCGTGGACCACGTTTTGTCAGAACTCTCCACTATGACCAGTCCATCTTGGGTGGCCCGGCATGTCATGGCTCATAGCTTCACTGAGTTACACAAGCCCCTTCACCATGACAAGGCTGTGATCCATGAAGGAGAAAGAGCACCATAGCCATTTTTTATCATGCTACCACTTTGGTGCATGCCACCATTATATTTTGTCTGGACTGTTCCAGTACTTCCTAACTGTTCACAATTTTTATTTTCCTTGGGCAACTACAGTTATTTCCCACAGAACTGCTAAAACAATCCTCTGAAAACTTAAAACTTATTATGTTATTTTTTGCTCAAAGCCTTCTACAGCTTCTCATCTTACTGTGTAATGGGCATATCCTATCAGTGGCCTATAGGTCTTTTCTGTGATACTCCAAATATGCTCTTGACTTCAGGCCTTAGTACTTTATGTGTGTTAGGCTGATTCAATGCTTTCCCAGGTATTTTTATGACTAATTTCTTCATGCCTTTCAGATATTTACTTAGATGTATTTCAGTGACTTTCCTGGGTTGCACTATTTAAACCACAGTCCTGTCTCCATCTCTTTTAGTCCTATGCCCTTACCATTCACTATTTTCCTCTATAGCCCTTAGGGCAAGCTGTGTATATATTTTATTTTGTGTCTCCTTACCTAAAAATCAGCCTTTAAGTGGAGGTTATTTTGCAGTTTCTAAAACTCCTCCATCTTTGGTGTAGACTAGCACCTGCCACAAAATATGCTCTCAACAATGATTTATTGAGTAGTAGGTGATTCAATATATGGACACCAATATTAGAGAGGCAAACCATTAAAATGCTTGTACTACCAGTTTTCAAATGTCATTTTGCAAAGTTCATCTAACTACTCCATTTATACTGTCACAAAGGTTTTCCTTCATTGAATAATTGTTTTTCCCTCAAATAATTTAGGAAAAAAACAGAGCACAACTAAACAAATAAATAATCATAGTAACTGTCACCTTAGAATGGAAAGATACTTTCTCAGCTCTCCTGTTCACCACAAAGTCAGTATACATTTCATGCCTATGGATATAGTGAATCTTCCATTTCAAAAATAATTTTCTCTCTTTAAACATGTAATCAATTCACCTGGACCAGTCAACCTGAAGGGGCTAACAGACACTGCTAAAAGGCAAGAAAGAAGATTTCTGAAGCGTATTAACTGTAACGAAGAAAGAAGATTGTCTTTGTTTTTCTTGAACACATGTCTCTTCTCTCCCCAGTCTACATTCATTTTTCTGCATGTTAGTTGTCTTTTTTCCCCCTCAACTCATCTTGCAAGTTCACTTTCTTCTCTTCAGTGTGTTTTCTCTTGCATATAATAGACACTGTTTTCTGAACATTCATCATGTCTTTGGTAACAGTTTATTCACCTATCTCCACTGTGTTATTTTAACTTCAATCGTAACTGAAAGCCTTCCAGCTTGAGGTGTCAGCATTAAAATAAAAAATTGAGTATACTCGAAGGCAGAAATTGCCTGGGTGCCATATAAATTGCTTCTAAATTTCTTTGGAAATGTTAGCTTAACTTTCACCTATGAGTTGAACACCTAATAACTTAAGATCATTTACATTTAAGAAAAATAAAAGCTAGACAAGTGAGCCACCATTTTCTATCATAATTAGCAAACATCTGTTGCCACTCTCACGATACCACCCTCTGCATGTTAAAGAAGGTTGTATTCTAGGGACCTATTCTCCTTTCGGTGAGAACTCAGTTAAGAACTGCCTACTCTGCAGGATTGGTGAAGTGAATACTCGTTGGTCCTTGTTGAAAGATAAATCTCAGTAAAAGAGATGAGACTAAAATTTCTTTTAAAATAGTGGCCTTGAATGTGAATGAAGTTTAAAAAAATGGACAGAGAAAATAAAACCCAGAGACACTAAGAAGCAAAAACTGTTAACAAACTAACAACAGTGCTCCTTGCTAAGAAATGAAAACAGTACCTCGATGGAGCACCTGTGAAATTGTTAGAAATGCTGTGCCTCAAATGTGAGTGAATTGTTCCAGATGTTGGGGGGGGGTGGCTAAATATAAAACAACAGCAAATATCTCCCCAAATCTTTCTGTGATATTGTTGCCTCGTGTTGAAAGGTCTACTTAATAGGCAGTCAGTTCAGTTTAGTTGCTCAGTCATGTCCAATTCTTTGCGACCCCATGGACTACAGTATGCCAGGCTTCCCCGTCCATCACCAATTCCAGAAGCGTACTTAAATTCATGTCCATTGAGTTGGTGATGCCATCCAACTATCTCATCCACTGTTGTCTCCTCCTCCCGACTTCAATCATTCCAAGTATCAGGGTTTTTTTAAATGAGTTGGCTCTTCATATCAAGTGGCCAAAGTATTGGAGTTTCAGCTTCAGCATTAGTCCTTCCAAAGAATATTCAGGACTGATTTCCTTTAGGATGGACTGGTTGGATCTCCTTGCTGTTCAAGGGACTCTCAAGAATCTTCACAGTTCAAAAGCATCAATTCTTTGGTGCTCAGCTTTCTTTATAGTCCAACTCTCACATCCATACATGACTAATGGAAAAACCAAAGCTTGACTAGATGGACCTTTGTTGGCAAAGTAATGTCTCTGTTTTTTAATATGCTGTCTAGGTTGGTCATAGCTTTACTTCCAAGGACGAAACATCTTTTAATTTCAAGGCTGCAGTCACCAACTGCAGTGATTTTGGAATCCAAAAAAATAAAGTCTGTCACTGTTTCCACTGTTTTCCAATCTATTTGCCATGAAGTGATGGACCAGATGCCATGATCTTAGTGTCCTGAATGTTGAGTTTTAAGCCAACTTTTTCACTCTCTCTTTCACTTTCAGCAAGAGGCTTTTTAGTTCTTCGTTTTCTGCCATAAAGGTGGTGTCATCTGTATATCTGAGGTTATTGATATTTCTCCTGGCAATCTTGATTCCATCTTGTGCTTCCTCCAGCCCAGCATTTCTCATGATGTATTCTGCATATAAGTTAAATAAGCAAGGTGACAATGTACAGCCTTGATGTATTCCTTTCCCAATTTTGAACCAGTCCATTGTTACAAGTCCGGTTCTAACTGTTGCTTCTTGACCTGCATACAGATATCTCAGGAGGCAGGTCAGGTGGTCTGGTATTCCCATCTCTTGAAGAATTTTCAATAGTTTGTTGTGACCCACACAGTCAAAGGCTTTGGCATAGTCAATAAAGCAGAAGTAGAAATAGTCTTTTTTAATTCCACATTTCTAAAAACACTTTTTTTCCTTCCCAACCGCCATTGTACCTTTTGATCCTTACTACTTTTATGCAAAAACAAACAAACAAACAAACAAAAAAACAAACAAAACCAATACCCCTGGGGACCAAACAGTGTTCTAGGTTCTATGGATTCAAAAAATATTTACAGGCTGTATATTGTGCAACATACACCCCACACACAAACACAAACTCATTGTAGATGTTAAAGTTGGGAGTGCACATGAAGATAATTCATCCAATCCCCATTTTACAGCTGATGATTTGGGCCTCTTACGATTAGCTAAGATCACTCCTTCAATTAAATGGTGAAACTGTGGTAGTAGTACTGACAACTTCTGTTGCCTGGTTCAATTCATTTTCTCCTAAAGCTGCTGGCTTTCAAGGAGAACAAGCTCTTAACTAAGTAGCCAAATGAAAGTGTACAGTGAACAGAAGATTTAAAACATGCTAGGCTATACTATTAAAAAACTAAACTTACTTTGATATTCAAATTTCTAAATCTAAGATGTTTACTGTTTAAGCTTTTTTGCTTTTGTCCTGCTCAATATAAAGATGATTATTTAAATAGTTTTACAAATAGGAAATGAAAAACTGACCCCTCTATTTAGGACCATATATTCTAATACATAGAAATAATCTATACTTATGAGAATAGAGAACTTTTGATTGAAACAGTCAAGAAAATCCTTTTTCTAAATTTCATTTATCTATTTGTTCCTTACTCAAACCTTTAATTTTACCAGTAGGTTTACATAGGTAGACATTTGCTACAAAAGAAGAACTGTATTATAATGCATTAAATCATGAATGGGATGACACTGATATGTGGTTGCCAGGACTTGAAAGCATACGATAAAGACTGAGATAAGGTTAAGTGACAGATCTTGTAAAGTAGGTGAAAGAACACAGTATATTATTGGACATATCAATAGCCTACTGTAGAACTCTCTTAAAAACAGGAACATGGATCCTACAAGAATAGAAGTTTATTTAATAGTTTTTACTACTTAATAAAAGAAAATAAATAATTGTTATTTACAAGTAGATTCATTTATTTTAAAAAAAGAAAAAATATATTTTAAATAACAATTCAAATTTGGAGGTTTAATTAATGATCATTTGACATGTGTTTCAAATAACTGTTGTAATGGTCTTCAATTCATTTTTAAAATAATTATTTTGTCCTACAGAAGGGCTTATGTTTTTAAAATTTTTTCTTTTATCTTTTTATTTTTGTTAATCAATAGAATAAAGCTAAACTGGAAAATGCAAAAGGCTTTAAAAAATTCATATTACAACTATGCTATGGGATTGACATGTACACACTGCTATATTTAAAATGAATAACCAACAAGGACCTACTGTACAGCACAGAGAACTCTGCTCAACATTATATAACAATCTAAATAGGGAAAGAATTTGAAAAAGAATAAATACATGTATGTGCATAACTGAATCACTCTGCTGTATACCTGAAACTATCACAACATTGTTAAGCAATTATACTTCAATATAAAATAAACAGTTAGAGCAATGAAATTAAAACATTAAGAATAAAACTATGCCATGAGATGTAAATATACTCTATGTAGAGTATGTGACCCTTGATGTGGTCTGACTCAGAAGGTGATGGCAGTCTCTCTTGGATCCTCAAATATTTCCTATCTGCTTTGTAGGATGGAAAATTTTAAATTGTTTGTATATAAGTGTTTTTATTTAAGCAAGATATCCACAATGTAAATATGATTGGAAAGGTGGTCCAATAATACACTAGGGTAATGTATAAGTCATTGTTAGATATATGCATCTGAGAGAAACTTTTGATTTCGGAGAACATAGTTCACATGAAGCATTTCTGAATGCTTGTCACTCTACTTGGGTTGAGGATATAGAGTAACACACAATTAGCCCGTGTATGCTGAATACTATGACATAGGTATTGCTGTATTAAAGACAAAGGAAATCCGGGTACCAGAGAATTCTAAAACAAAAGGATTTGACCTAATGTGAAGAGTGAAGGTCATCTTATCATGTGAAGAAAAAGTATAGTGTATCAGGCAATCCAGTCAGTGTTACATATTTACTGATTTAATGTTGGTGATTTTTTGCCTGATATTGAGAAGGGGGTGGAAACCCACTCCAGAATTCCTGTCTGGAGAATTCCATGGACAGAGACATCTGGCAGGCTACAGTCCATGGGATCACAAAGAGTCGGACACTACTGAGTGACTAAACTGAACTGATATATTTAAAAAACATTTACCCCATGGCGCCGTTATATTTAATGACCATTATTTTAAACACTGTACCATGTATGGCTCCAATATTCTTGTTGAGGAAATCTGATGGACAGAGGCTCCTAGAGGGCTACAGTCCATGGAATCACAAAAAGTCAGACATGACTTAGTGACTAAAGAGCAACCACTGCCATGCGTGGCATATGGTATATCACTGATAGGCTCCTGTGAATTACTTCTGAGTATAACACCTCAAAGCGATTTATGAGCAAAGTCTCACCAAATGTGGGTTCAGTAGTGGCTGGATGTGTTCCTCATCTGGGCTCCTGATTCTTCACTCCATTATCTATGCCCACGGGGAGTGGCTGATGCTGATGATCTCTTGGGAGGTGTCCAGCCTATGAGACACTGATACCAGCCACGCACCGCATTCTCAGAAGCTGGCCCACGTGGAGGCCAGCTGACTTTCAGCAGGAGTGGGGAAAAGACCCTTTCCCCTTTTTCTTATCTCTTATGTTTTTGTTGTGCTGCCTTACACAGTTCAATGGTTATTCTGATTTTGTTTTCCTTCTTACAGATAAATCAGTGAGGAAATGGACCAGGAGCTGAATCTCAGTGACAGTTCCTACCCTCTATTTGAAATTCCCTTTCCCTTCAGAAAATGATTATTTTAACATGCGATCAAGCTTCTCTTATGAGTTTACTCCATATGATATTTTTCGGTCCAAAGTAAGACAGACTTCTGAAGAATCCTCTCCAGTTCCCCAGGCATGCTTACTTCAGATTTGTTACAGTCAACAGCAATGAATTCTTATATCTGTGACATATATTACGTCTAAAACGGACATTTTTCAGGTATAGATAGCTTTAGGAAAATGTTTCAATTTTATTAATTCATGAACTTTTCTATGTAAAATGGGGCCATTCATATTAATTTATGGTCAAAATTAATTTATATTTTATTAACCCAATTCAGGTCAACACTTAATCACACATGTTCATGCTATAATATTTTAATTTGATTCCTTCCTTCATAAATCATTTTTGGTGACTTTCCATCTCTTGGTAGAAGGCCAGCAGCTTATACGTTAAGTGTACCGACTTTGGAATTCAGACAAAATTTGGTACAACTCTCATTCTGGCACTTGTTAAATGTTTGGTTTTCGGCAAACTACTTAATTATTCCAAGACTCATTTACAATGGTTAGTGTATAATTATAAATGTATAATTACAACAGTTATAAGGGTACCCACCTTATGAAGTTATTGTGAATTTTAAAGGAGATATAAACAGGAAAATTGCTTAGTACAGGGATGTCAACATAATAAACTTCTAAGAAACAATAGTTGTTGCCATTGTATATTGTTTCTTTAAGATATTTTTCCTTCTGAATCAGTTTAAAAAAAGGGTATCAAGATGAACTTGGTCTTTAAAGAAAAATGCTAAAACCATGTCATGGATAAAATAACTTTCTGTGAGTCTCGTTTGCTCTAACTTAAATCTTTAAAAATATTAATGGCAGACTTTTCACCAGCAGACACACTGTCCATCCTTATAATAAAAACTCATAAAGGGAAAGAACAGATAAAAGTGTTAATAGGAAATTCTATTTTTATTAGCTGATAAGAAATAGCCATCTGGACTCCTATGGACATTTTAAAGAATAATGTATCTGAATTTAAATTCCAAACTATATTAGTCATTAAATTCAGAGTACATCAAAGATAAAGATTTTAATTCCTCTGGTCTGTTCAGTTACTAAAATTCATTTAGATATCGTATTTTCTGTTTATTTGGTTCTATATGGCTAACCTGAAGGTCAATGAGCTCAAAATCTGAAGTTTCACCAGGAAAAATCATAGCTGATAAAAGACTTATCTGGAATTGAACTTTCCTAGATTAATGGGTCATAGAAGAAAGAGCAGAGGGTGTCAAAATACTATATAAAGGCTACTCAAATAAGATCATCAAATATTTATTGGGTTCCTGCCATGCTTATAGCTCTGAATGATGAGACACCAGAAAATGTAAACACAAGCATTACTCATTCTGTCTAACTTCAAGGAGCATTTGACTATGGAGAAGAGTTAAGCAGATCTTACTTCTACAAGCAGGGATTCAGAGAGGTTAGATTAAGAACTCTAACGAGTGATGTTGAGAGATTATTTGGAGCGCTTGCAAGTTAGAACCGAATCATGTCACTCGGACATAGCTGAGATATGACTGGAATAAAGATAGAGGTCAGACTGTGGAAGGCTAAACTGATGGTTTTTTGCTAATTATTAGACCATCTTAAAGAGCTCTGCTACCAGGGGGATAGGGTAGCTCATGGCAGGGTAGCACTTCTAGAAAAACTAGGACAGCCAAATAGACTGTAGAAATCATCAGTTTGAAGGAGATGGAGAATAACAGAAGCCAATTAGAAACAGAATGGCTAACATGAAAAAGGGAATCACCCTAGAGAAGTGAGCCGAACTTTGCCAGCTTCTCCTGGGGAAATGCGCCCATTCTGGGCATGAGCAGGGAACTGAGGATTCAGACCAAATTTTCTGGGCATGCCGATGGTGAGGATGGCCACTGTGGGGTGGAGGGCCACCGTGGACAGAGAGGCTTTGGTAGTTTCCAGCACAGAGCCAGTTTCTTCTCAGGATATTTTCCAAATACTGGGGATACCTGGTCTAGGAGACTACAAATCTGAGCAGAAAGCCCCTGGACAGCAGAGCAGAAATGTTGAAATTCTGACAAGACAATGACTAGAGTATAGGACACACCAGTAGGAGGGATATGCAGGTTATATACCATGCTCTTAATTAAAAATGCTGGAGGGCCAGGGGAATAGCAGAGATAAACAGAACGTTATCAGACTTCCCAGTTTAACTCTGCACAGTGCCTGTTTATATTAAGTGATCAACCACTGTTCTATCTACTGTTAGGAAGTGTGAACTCTCTATAATAGAAGATAAGGCTCTCCAGAGTGAAGAAACAAAATATTTTGCAATAGTATTCAATGTCAAGATGTTTTACCAGGAAAATAGCTAAATATTAATAATAACAACTTCTACATAAGAAAGGTAAGACTTTTTTCCTATATATATATTCAAGATTAGGTTTAACAAATATCTATTTAAGCTGTTATAGATACTCATGCATTGGAGAAGGAAATGGCAACCCACTCCAGTGTTCTTGCCTGGAGAATCCCAGGGACGGGGAGCCTGGTGGGCTGCCGTCTATGGGGTCGCACAGAGTCGGACACGACTGAAGCTACTTAGCAGCAGCAGATACAGATCAAAGGATCATGGTTGGGAAGCTACAGTATTTAATCTATTGAAAATAATACTGTGTATCATATGAATGTGTTTATTAACTTTTGAGCATTATTATTTACTTACTAGTCTATGATGACGTTGAATAATGTGCTATGTAAAAATATATTTAGTCATTTCAAAATTCATGTTATTATTTGATTGATTTTGTATCAAAACATGATATAAGAAGTGTTGTTTTTTCAGTGCTATTCTAAGGGCAAATCAGCAATTTACAAGTTTCAGATACACTTTTTACTAGTATTGCAGTTTGAAATTTTTTTTTACAAAATATACTTTGCTGCCTCAGTATAAACTCTGTAGAAGTTTTGTACAAATATATTTATCAAGAAAATAACAAACCTAATTCCTATTTTGTTCACTCTAGCTTTACCTTTGACCTTGCCCTAAATTGTCATCTTGAAAATTTCTAATCTTGACAGTGGTTGATTGTTTAGTTGCCAACTCCTTTCTTGCTTCTCTTCTAACTCTGTTCTCAGAGAGATGTCTACATCTGTACCATTGGCATCCTATTTCTTAGTTCATCATTTCCACCACCTAACCCCCAGCCTTTCAGGATTTCATAGCACTGAACTATTTACCAACACACCGCCTATCACCATGAGCACTGGTGGAGAGTTCTGACAAAATGCGATCCACTAGAGAAGGCAATGGCAAATCACTTCACTATTCAGGCCGTGGACTTGGCAAGCCATGGCTGCTGAGACACACTTACTGCTTTGCCCACACAAACTAAACTGTTTCTAAAGGGTTGTTACCAAAAATAAAGAGAAAGAAAAAAGAAACATATGAGATACAGATCATATATAGCCTTCAAAACCTAATATTTGCTATGCCTTTCTCTAGAACTTCTACAATTATTCATACACACTCTTTATCATTCAATTAAGAAAATTATTCTTGTGAAAGAAGGGGACACATGACTCGAAATCAAGACTGAAAACAAAGAATGGAACAGATATAAAGGTGACTTAGATGCAGGTATTAGCTGAGGAAGACTAAAATAACTATAGTAATAAGCCTCTTTAGTTCTTCTTTGCTTTCTGCCATAAAGGTGGTGTCATCTGAGGTTATTGATATCTCTCTTGGAAGGCTTGATTCCAGATTGTGCTACATCCAGCCCAACATTTTTCATGATGTACTCTGCATATAAGTTAAAAAAGCAAGCTGACAATATACAGCCTTGACATACTCCTTTTCCGATTTGGAATCAGTCTGTTGTTCCATGTCCCATTCTAACTGTATGTAGGTCTAACTTTTTGACCTACATACACATTTCTCAGGAGGCAGGTCAGGTGGTCTGGTATTCCCATCTCTTTCAGAATTTTCCACAGTTTGTTGTGATCCACACAATCAAAGGCTTTGGCATAATCAATAAAACAAAAGTAGATGAATTTCTGGTACTCTCTTGCTTTTTTGATAATCCAGTGGATGTTGGCAATTTGATCTCTGGTTCCTCTGCCTTTTCTAAATCCAGCTTGAACATCTGGATGCTCATGATTCACGTCCTGTTGAAGCCTAACTTGGAGAATTTTGAGCATTACTTTGCTAGTGTATGAGATGAGTACAATTATGCAGTAGTTTGAAATTCTTTGGCATTGCCTTTCTTGGGGATTGGAATGAAAACTGACCTTTTCCAGTCCTGTGGCCACTGCTGAATTTTCCAGATTTGCTGGCATATTGAGTACAGTTCTTTCACAGCATTATCTTTTATGTTGATGAGGCCTTACAAATAGCTGAGAAAAGAGGAGAAGCTAAAGGCAAAGGAAAGATACCCATTTGAATGCAGAGTTCCAAAGAATAGCAAGGAGAGATAAGAAAGCTTTCCTCAGCAATCAATGCAAATAAATAGAAGAAAACAATAGAATGGGAAAGACTAGAGATCTCTTTAAGAAAATTAGAGATACTAAGGGAATATTTCATGCAAAGATGAGCACGATAAAGGACAGAAATGGTATGGACCTAACAGAAGCAGTAGATATTAAGAAGAGGTGGCAAGAATACACAGAAGAACAACACAAAAAAGATCTTCATAACCCAGATAACCACAATGGTATGGTCACTCACCTAGAGCCAGACATTCCGGAATGCAAAGTCAAGTGGGCCTTAGGAAGCGTGACTATTAGCAAAGCTAGTGGAGGTGATAGAATTCCAGTTGAGCTATTTCAAATCCTAAAAGATGATGCTATGAAAGTGCTGCACTCAATGAGTGCCAAAGAATTGATGCTTTTGAACTGTGGTGTTGGAGAAGACTCTTGAGAGTCCCTTGGACTGCAGGGAGATTCAGCCAGTCAATCCTAAAGGAAATCAGTCCTTAATATTCATTGGAGGACTGATGCTGAAGCTGAAACTCCAATACTTTGGCCACCTGATGCAAAGAACTCATTGGAAAAGACCCTGATGCTGGGAAAGATTGAAGGCAGGAGGAGAAGGGGACAACTGAGGATGAGATGGTTGGGTGGCATCACTGACACGATGGACATGAGTTTGAGTAGACTTCAGGAATTGCTGATGGACAGAGATGCCTGGTGTGCTGCAGTCCATGGGGTTGCAAAGAGTCAGATACGACTGAGCGACTGAACTGAACTGAATAAGCCTCTTATCCTCATCCATCAGAGGGCAGACAGAAGAAGCAAGAACTAAAATCCCACAACCTCCAAAACAAAAACCACATTCACAGAAAGCTAACCAAAATGATCACATGGATCACAATCTTGTGTAACTCAATGAAGCTATCAGACATGCCATGTAGGGCCACCCAAGACAGATGGGTCATGGTTGAGAGTTCTGACAAAATGTGGTCCACTGGAGAAGGCAATGGCAAATTACTTCAGTATTCTTGCCTTGAGAACCCCATGAATAGTATGAAAAGACAAAAAGATATGGCACTGGAAGATGAGACCCCCAGGTCAGTAGGTGTCTATTATGCTATTGGGGAAGAGTAGAGAAATAACTCCAGAAAGAATGAAGTTGCTGGGCCAGTGTGGAAATGACACTCAGTTTTTAATGTGTCTAGTGGAAAAAACAAAGTCTGATGCTGTAAAGAGTCTTCTCTTTACAGGATATTTAATAGGAACCTGGAATGTTAGGTCCATTAATGTTAGGTCCATAGTCAAGCAGGAGATGGCAAGAGTGAGCATCAGTGAACTGAAATGGACGGGAATGAGTGAATTTAATTCAGACAACCATTATATCTACTACTGTAGCCAAGAATCTGGAGAAGGAAACAGCCACCCACTCCAATATTCTTGCCTGTAGAATCCCATGGATGGAGGAGCCTGGCAGGCTATAGTCCATGGGGTTGCAAGAGTTGGACATGACTTAGTGACTAAACCAAAACCACCAGGCAAGAATCTCTTAGAAGAAATGGAGTAGCCCTCATAGTAAATAAAAGAGTCCAAAATGCAGTGCTTGGGTGCAGTCACAAAAATGACAGAATGATCCCAGTTTATTTCCAAGGCAAACAGTTCAACATCACAGTAACTGAAGTCTATGCCCCAACCACTAACGCCAAAGAAGATGAAGTTGAATGGTTCTATGAAGAACTACAAGACCTTCTAGAACTAACACCAAAAAATATGTCCTTTTCATTATAGGGGATTGGAATATAAAAGTAGGAAGTCAAGAGCTACCTGGAGTAACAGGCAAGTTTGGCCTTGGAGTAGAAAATGAAGCAGGGCAAAGGCCAACAGAGTTTTATCAAGAGAACACATTGGTCATAGCAAATACCCTCTTCCAACAACACAAGAGATGACTCTACATATAGATATCACCAGATGCACAATACCAAAATCATATTGATTATATTCTTTGCAGCCAAATATGGAGAAGCTCTATGCAGTCAGCAAAAATAAGACTGGGAGCTGACTGTGGCTCAGATCATGAGCTCCTTATTGCAAAACTCAGGCTTAAACTGAAGAAAGTACGGAAAACTACTAGGATATTAAGCTATAAGAAAGAAAGTGAAAGTGAAGTCGCTCAGTTGTGTCTGACTCTTTGCGACCCCATGGACTGTAGCCCACCATGTTCCTCCATCTATGGGATTTTCCGGGCAGGAGTACTGGAGTGGGTCGCCGTTTCCTTCTCCAGAGGATCTTTCTGACCCAGGGATTGAATCCAGGTCTCCCACATTGCAGGCAGACGCTTTACCGTCGAGCCACCAGACATTAAGGTATGACCTAAATCAAATCCCTTATGATTATACAGTGGAGGTGATGAATAGATTCAAGGGATTAGATCTGGTAGACAGAGTACCTGAAGAACTACAGATGGAGGTTCATAACATTGTACAGGGTAAAGTGACCAAAACCATCCCCAAGAAAAAGAAATGCAAGAGGACAAAGTGGTTGTCTGAGGAGGCTTTACAAATAGCTGAGAAAAGAAGAGAAAGGCAAAGGAGAAAGGAAAGATATACTTACTGAATGCAGAGTTCCAGAGAACAGCAAGGAGAGATAAGAAAATTTTCCTGCGTGAACAATGCAAAGAAATGGAGGAAAATAATACAATGAAAAAGACTAGCTATCTCTTCAAGAAAATTGTAGATACCAAGGGAATATTTCATGCAAAGATGGATACAATAAAGGACAAAATTCGAAAGGACCTAACAGAAGTAGAAGAGATTAAGAAGAGGTGGCAAGAATACACAGAAGAACTATACAAAAAAGGTCACAAGGACCCAGATAATCACGATGGTATGGTCACTCATCTAGAGCCAGACATCCTGGAGTGTGAAGTCAATTGAGTCTTAGGATGCATTACAACAAACAAAGCTAGTGGAGGTGATGCAATCCAGCTGAGTTATTTAAAATCCTAAAAGATGCTGCTGCTAAAGTGCTACAGTCAACATGCCAGCAAATTTGGAAAACTCAGCAATGATCACAGGACTGCAAAAGATCAGCTTTCATTCTAATTCTAAAGAAAGGCAATGCCAAAGAATGTTAAAACTACCATACAATTGTAATCATTTCACATGCTAGCAAAGTAATGCTCAAAATGCTTCAAGCTAGGTTTCAACAGTACATTAACTGAGAACTTTCAAATGTACATGCTGGATTTAGATAAGGCAGGAGAATCAGAGATCAAATTGACAATATTTGTTGGATCATAGAAAAAGCAAGGAAATTTCAGAAAAACATCTACTTCTGCTTCATTGTCTATGCTAAAGCCTTTAACTGTGTGGATCACAACAAACTGAATCAAAGTAAAATACCCTTGCTCCTTGGAAGGAAAGGTATGACAAACCTAGTCAGTGTATTAAAAAGCAGAGACTACTTTGCTGACAAAGGTCGGTGTAGTCAAAGCTATGGTTTTTCCAGGAGTCATGTATGGCTGTGAGAGTTGGACCATAGAAAAGGATGGTTGCCAAAGAATTGATGCTTTCAAATTGTGGTGCTGGAGAAGACTCTTGAGATTCCATTGGACTGAAAGGAGATCAAACCAGTAAATTCTAAAGGAAACCAACCTTGAATATTCATTGGAAGGACTGATGCTGAGGCTAAATCTCCAATATTTTGGCCACTTGATGTGAAGAGCTGACTCACTGGAAAAGACCATGATGCTTGGAAAGACTGAGAGTGAGAAGAGAAGGGGGCAACAGAGGATGAGATGTTTGGAAGGCATCACCAATTCAAATGGAACTGAGTTTGGGTAAACTCTGGGAGATGGTGAAGGACAGGGAGCTGAGCATGCTGCAGTCCATGGGGTTGCAGGGAGTCAGACAACACTTGGTGACTGAACAATAATATATTAATAAGATCAAGAAGTCAGAGAAAAAGATGAAACCACAGAAGGTGAGTTTGGGATTTTCACCAGAGAAAAGAATCTAATGGAAATTCTATAGATGAAAAAATCTATCAAGGAAATTTAGGGGAAAGAGCATATTAGGGAAGGATTAGTGATGTGTAATATAGAATATATTGAGTTTCCCTTGTGGCTCAGCTAGTAAAGAATCTGCCCACAATGCGGGAGACCTGGGTTCGATCCTAGGGTTGGGAAGATTACCTGGAGAAGGGAAAGGGGAAATCAGTCCTGAATACTCATTGGAAGGACTGATGCTGAAGCTGAAACTCCAATACTTTGGCCACCTGATGCAAAGAACTGACTCTTTTGAAAAGACCCTGATGCTGGGAAGGATTGAAGGCAGGAGAAGAAGGTGATGACAGAGGATGAGATAGTTGGATGGCATCACTGACTCAATGGACATGAGTTTGAGTAAACTCCAGGAGGGAATTGGTGATGGACAGGGAGGCCTGGCGTGCTGCAGTCCATGGGGTCACAAAGAGTCGGAGACAACAAAGTGACTGAACTGAACTGAACCGAATATAGAATATTAGAATATATGCATATTGAGCCATAAAGGAAAACATGTGAAAAATATAAAAGTATTTGAGACCTGTAGAGCAGAATAAATATGATTAAATTAACTTAAATTGGGGTCTCTGACAGAGTAAAGAAAGACAATGAACAGAAGCACACTTCAAGAAATAATAGCTGAGCAATTTCCAAAACTTATAAAAGGAATGGAGCTCTGGAGAACACAATTAAGGAGAGTTGCAGAGAAATGCAGAAAGGTTCCTCAAGGTTTTGGTTGAGTTATGATCTAAGATGAATAAAGAGAACTAAAAACTACATTGAAGCCTGAGATAGAACCCTTGGAAAGGACATGTCAACAGTCATTATAACTATCTTCATAGCCTCAAAATATGTATTATGAAGATATCTATACTTTTAAGATGGTAGAGGAAAATGTGAATACCAGATATAGAGAAAAAATGGAAATGGTAGATATAAAACAAATTTAAATATGGAATTAAAAATGCGCTGGTTGGGATTAATAGAAAAGCACTGCAAAATAAAAGATCAGTGAAACCAAAGACAGCACTGGAAAATATTGAAAATAAAGCATGGATAGAAAAATAGACAAAAAAAATCAATAAGTAGGCTATCAGGGAACTGGGATATATTATCAAGTTGTCAAACATATACATATGTAACTGATGTCACAGGAAAAGAACACAGAGAAGGAAAGAAAACAGAGAAGGAATGCATATACTTGAAGAAATAATGACTGAAGAGTATCTAAGTTTACTGAATATATATACCCATAGATTCAATTCATGGAGTTCAATGACCCACAGATTTAATTCAAGGAGATCAATGACCCTTTGCAGAATAAAGATAAAATAAAACCACCCCAAAGTGTATCTTGGTGAAATTGCTTAAAGGTAGTAATTAAGAAATATAGCCAGATGAAAAAGACACATTATGTACAAGAGGCAAAGGTAAGAATTAGCATCAGAAACTATGCATGTGAGGACGGTCACCCATAACATACTGCAAGAAAACAAAATGCATAATCCATATAACATACACACAGATATATACACACACACCCCTCTGTTGTTCCTGAATTCTTTAACCAGTGGAAAAAAACTCTTTCAAAAATGAAGAAAAATAAAGAGTTTTTGAGTCAAACAAAGAAATCGTATCACTTGGAGACATGTATGACAAAAATTGTTATAGATTGATCTTTACAGAGGAAAAATAGCCCACAGAAATTTGAATCTTCATAAAGAATAAAAAATGAGCCAGAAGTGATAAACATGTAGGTTAACATAAAAACAAGTTTTCCTTTAAAATATTTTGAAAAATAATTTATATGACAATAGATTTGGCAATGATTTTTTTGGATATGTTACCAAAAGTACAGGCAATGAGAGAAAAATATTGATAAATCCGACTATATTAGAATAAAAAACTTATGTGCATCAAGGAATACAGTGAACAGAGTTCATGGAATGGGAGAAAATATTTGGAAATTATATGATAAGGGATTAATATCCGGTGTACATACCGAACTCCTAACACTCAACAACAAAAAGATAAATAACCCAATTTAAAAATGGGCATAGGGTTTGAATGGACATTTCTCCAAAGCAAATATACAAATAGCCAATAAGCACATAAAAAGATGCCCAACATCATGATCGTTAGGTAAATCTAAATCAAAACCACAATGAGATATTACCTCATACTGTTAGATTGGCTACTATTATAAAACCAGAAAATAAGTATTGGTTAGAATGTGGAGAAATTGAAATGCTTGTAACACTGTTGGTGGAAATGTAAAATGAGCATCTGCTATGGAAAAATGTACAGTCATTCCTTAAAACAATTAACATAGTATTGGCATATATTCCAGACATTCCTTTTCTGGGTTTATATCTCCCCAGATGAAATGAAGATATTTGTTCACCCATTATCACAGCAATAGGGCTTCCCAGGTAGCAGTAGTGGTAAAGAACCTGCCTGTCCATGCTGGAGACATAAAAGACATGGGCTCAATCCCTGGGTCAGGAAGATTCCCCAGAGGAGGGCATGGTAACCCACTCCAGTATTCTTGCCTGGAGAATCCCATGGACAGAGGAGCCTGGCAGGCTATGGTCCATAGGGATGCAAAGAGTTGGACATGACTGAAGTGACTTAGTACATTCACAGCAATGTGATTCAGTATAGCCAAAAGGTAGAAGCAACACCAGTGGCTATCAAAAGGTAAATAGATAAGCAAGATGTGGAACATATACATGATAAGATATTATCCAACCTTGAAAGGAAATTCTGACACATGCTACAACGTAGATAACTCTTTGAGAACATTGTGCTAAGTGAAAGAAGCCAATCACAAAAAGACAAATGCTGTATGGTACCATTTATATGAGATGCCTAGAGTAGTTAGACTTATAAAGCTAGGGAGCAGAATGGTAGTTGCCAGGAATGAGGGAAAAGAGAACGGGGATTTGCTGTTTAATGGGTACAGAGATTTAGCTTTGCAAGATGAAAGAGTTCCGGAGATGGGTTGCACAACACTGTGAATGTACTTAACACTATTGAGCTGTACACTTGAAAATGGCTAAGATGGTAAATTTTATGTTATGTATGTTATATCACAGCTACAAATGAAATTACAATTAGATTATACATGGAGATAATATGTGTAACAATTATATAAAGGACAGAAGGAAGTGAACTGACGTATACTGTTATAAGGACTTTATGCTACAAACAGTGTGTGTGTGTGTGTGTGTGTGTGTGTGTATTCAGTTGTATCTGACTCATTGCAACTCCATGGACTATAGCCCACCAGGCTCCTCTGTTCATGGAATTTTCCAGGCAAGAATATGCAAGTGAGTTGCTATTTCCTACTCCAGGGGATTGTCCCAACCCAGGGATAGAACTCACGTCTCTTGCGTCTCTTGCATTGGCATGTGGATTCTTTATTACTGAGCCCCTGAGAAGCCCAATGTGGTATAACTATTTGGAAACAAAGTGTGATAAATTGAAGACATATAACGTAAATCCTAAAGCAATCACTATAAAATAAAACAAAGAGGAATAGTAAGTGTGGAGCTAAAACAGAATCTTTTAAAAAGGCAAGGAAAAAAGAGAAAAAATAGGCCGATTGCAGATTTATCTAAACATATTGATATTTTGCAAAAGGTCAGTTGTTTACATACTCTATTTAAAAGTTAAAAAGTCAGATTGAATTAAAAAATTAAGACCTACTATAGATTATCTACAATGAGCCTATTTCAAATATAGACACAGAGATTAAAAGTGGGATGACGGAAAAATATAAACCTAGAAAATAAAAATTAAAAACTAAATAGGCTCTATTAACATCAAGACAAAGAACACTAAAACAGAATATTACTAGGAGTAAACAGAGACATTTCGTAATAAAAGATGTCAATTTATTAAGACAGAACAATCTTGGGTGTGTATATCTTTCAAAAATACACGAAGCAAAACTGATAAAATTGAAAGAAGAAACAGATAAATTATATCACATACATCTATCCTACAACTACAGGTGGGGATTTCAACTGTTCTCTTTCTATAACTGTTAGAATGAAAACAAATAAACTCAATAAGGATACAAAAGTTTGGATAACACTATCAACCCATTTTGCTCCATTTTACCAAATTGAATTTTAGATTGCACTTCATCTCAAAGGAGGAGAATACACATTCTTTCAAGTGCATAAAAAACATTCTCCTACATAGACTACTTTATGAATCATTAATCAAATCTCAAAAAAATATGAGGATTAAAATCAGACAAAATACAGCTTCCAAACACAATAAAATTATAATTGAAATCAGTAACAAAAATATTTCTGGCAAATACTGAAATATTTGGAAGTTAACTTCTAAACAAAAAGGCATTCACAAGAAAAATTAGAAAATTTTTATTTTATTTTATTTTTTAACTTTACAATATTGTATTGGTTTTGCAGATTGAAAATAAAAATGGCATTTGAAGAATGCAGCTAAAGCATTTCTTGGATGGAAATTTAGAGCAATGCTTCTAATGCTTACATTAGAAAATAAGAAAAATCTCAAATCAATGTGGAAGCTTCCATCTAGAAACTAGAAAAATGAAGATAAAATGAAACTTAAAATTAGAAAATGATAAAGAACAGAAATCAACAAAATTAAAACCAGAAAGTTGATAAAAATCAATAAACCTAACAGTTGATTCTTCAGAAAAATCAATAAAGTTGATAAAATTCTGCTCAGACTGATGAAGAAGAAAAGAGAAGATGATATCAGAATGAAATGAGGGTATCACTTGTTTAGGCATCGTAAGCATTATACAGGAATTTTATAAACAACCTTATCACCACCAACTCAATAAGTTAGATAAAATGCATAGTTCATTGATGACATGTCATCTACAGCCAGAATCACCTAAGAGGAAAAGATAACCTGAATAACCCTGTAACATTGAGAGAGTTATTTCCTAGGCAGGTTGATAGGGAGTCTAGGGGTCCCCAAGGAGAGAAGGGTCTGGAATTCTCAAGGAGGAAGAAAGGACAAACTTTTTTCTTTCTCCACATTCCTTAGGATTATATAACAATAATGTATCCTGCCTAAGGACAGTCTTTGGATTCAACCTTCTGTTGTCTTAAAATGTAAATTATGGGAGTAGACCTGGTCTTTACAAGGATGTATCTTGCCTGAGGACAGTGTTATCTTAAAATGTAAATTATGGGAGTAGGTCTGATGAGGTCTTTACAACCTCCAGACATTCTTTGGATTATATAACCTCATTGTTAACACTAGCAAGCGGGTACTCTTTCTGCCCCCTTCTGATGCCTATGTCAGAAGCTTTCTCTGTCTCCTTTATACTTTAATAAAACTCTATTACGCAAAAGCTCTGAGTGATCAAGCCTCGTCTCTGGTCCCGGATTGAATTCTTCTCCTCCGGGGGCCAAGAATTCAGGTGTCTTCGCGTGATCCAACAACAACCTTTCAACATCATAGTAAAATATTTTCCACAAAGAAAACTTGAAGCCCTGGTGTCTTCACTAGTGAACTCCACCAAACATTTGTGGCTAAAATAATCAATTTTACACAATCTCTTTCTGAAATAGAAGAGAAGGGGATAATTCCCAACTCATACTATGATGCCTGTATTTGTTATCAAAACCAGATAATGACGTAACAAAAATATTATATTGCAGCAGCCCTGATGAACAGGGAAACAACCAAACAAAACAACATAATTTCAGCAAATCAATTCCAGAAAATATTAAAAAAAAACACATCATGAATAATAGATTTATCAGAAGACACTAAGTTGATTTAACAGAATGGTCTGTTCATGTATTTGTAACAATAGGCTCCAGAAGGAGGAAAAAGAAAAACGAATAATTTGCAGCATTTGTCAATATTCCTGTTGCAATTCCCACCATGGACAATTTCTATCCAACTATCACTGTTATTTTACTGAATTCAGAGTTGGGAAAGATGCACACAATTGGCATTCTACTGATTTAATGTTTAAAAATCAATTCAAATAAATCATCATATTAACATACTATAAAAGGAAAAAAAACTATGCTCCTCTCAATAGATGTAGATAAATCATTTGCACATATCCAATACAAATTATGAAAACTGAGCATGTTAGTTTCTTAGGGCTTGCTATCACAAATTACTACACATTCAGTTCAGTTCAGTTCAGTTGCTCAGTTGTGTCCGACTCTTTGCAACCCCATGAACTGCAGCACGTCAGGCCTCCCTGTCAATCAACAACTCCTGGAGTTCACTCAGACTCACGTCCATCGAGTCAGTGATGCCATCCAGCCATCTCATCCTCTGTCGTCCCCTTCTCCTCCTGCCCCCAAACCCTTCCAGCATCAGAGTCTTTTCCAATGAGTCAACTCTTTGCATAAAGTGGCCAAAGTACTGGAGTTTCAGCTTTAGCATCATTCCTTCCAAAGAAATCCCAGGGCTGATCTCCTTTAGAATGCACTGGTTGGATCTCCTTGCAGTCCAAGGGACTCTCAAGAGTCTTCTCCAACACCACAGTTCAAAAGCATCCATTCTTCGGCACTCAGCTTTCTTCACAGTCCAACTCTCACATCTATACATGACCACTGGAAAAACCATAGCCTTGACTAAACGGACCTTTGTTGGCAAAGTAACGTCTCTGCTTTTGAATATGCTAGCTAGGTTGGTCAGAACTTTCCTTCTAAGGAGTAAGCGTCTTTTCATTTCATGGCTGCAATCAAAATCTGCAGTGATATGGAGCCCCCCAAAAATAAACTCTGACACTGTTTCCACTGTTTCCCCATCTATTTCCCATGAAGTGATGGGACCAGATGCCATGATCTTCGTTTTCTGAATGTTGACCTTTAAGCCAAGTTTTTCACTTTCCTCTCACTTTCATCAAGAGGCTTTTGAGTTCCTCTTCACTTTCTGCCATAAGGGTGGTGTCATCTGCATATCTGAGGTTATTCATATTTCTCCCCGCAATATTGATACCAGCTTGTGCTTCTTCTAGCCCAGAGTCTCTCATGATGTACTCTGCATATAAGTTAAATAAGCAGGGTGACAATATACAGCCTTGATGTACTCCTTTTCCTATTTGGAACCAGTCTGTTGTTCCATGTCCAGTTCTAACTGTTGCTTCCTGACCTGCATATAGGTTTCTCAAGAGGCAGGTCAGGTGGTCTGGTATTCCCATCTCTTTCAGAATTTTCCACGGTTTATTGTGATCCACCCAGTAAAAGGCTTTGGAATCGCCAATAAAGCAGAAATAGATGTTTTTCTGGAACTCTCTTGCTTTTTCCAAGATCCAGCAGATGTTCGCAATTTGATCTCTGGTTCCTCTACCTTTTCTAAAACCGGCTTGAACATCTGGAAGTTCACGGTTCACGTATTGCTGAAGCCTGGCTTGGAGAATTTTGAGCATTACTTTACTAGCGTGTGAGATGAGTGCAATTGTGTGGTAGTTTGAGCATTCTTTGGCATTGCCTTTCTTTGGGATTGGAATGAAAACTGACCTTTTCCAGTCCTGTGGCCACTGCTGAGTTTTCCAAATTTGTTGGCATATTGACTGCAGCACTTTCACAGGATCATCTTTCATTGGATAGCTTGAAACAACAAACATTTATTGCTTCACAGTGCTGAAGGCTAGAAATCCAAAATCAGGTTGTTGGTAGGGCCATATTTTCTCTGGTGCCTCTAAAGGAAACACTTCCTTGACTCTTAGATTTTGGTGCTTGCCAACAATCCTTTGTATTCCTTGGCTTGTAGATTACTCTGATCTCTGCCTCCCTCTTTAATGGTCTTCCTGCGTCTATTTTCATCTTTCTTATCTTCTCATGAGGACAACCCTAACCTTGTATGATTTTATCTTAATTATATTTGTAAAGACCTTACTTTCCAATAAGGTCACATCTACAAGTATTAGGTGTTACAATTTAGGCATATCTTTTTGGGAGATGTAATACAATCCATAATACTGAAAAAACTTGAAAAAATGACATCTACAAAAAATCTACCACAACATTGCACTTAAAAGACCAAATGCTTTCTCCTAGGATCAGAAAAAGACTAAAATAATAAAATGTAAAGATGAAAACTTAGGGAACAATATTTCCCCTTTGCGTAGGTTTAATTCTCAGTGGGGAGGACATATTGACAGGAGAATTTGCCTGAATTATGAAAGAGAGGCATGGAAATACCACTCCCACTAAATTGCCACACTAAGGAGAGGCTGTGGGGATTTTAGTGTTTTTCTCCTGGTGGATGTGGTTGCCCTTTTATCTTTCATTTATATGCCTTCCTTGAATCATGAATGTTCTATACAAAAAGAATTACACACATTTCTGTACTTTTCTCCCCCAGTCATCTATTTTTCTCATTTACCTATTGCTGTATAACATGTCATTTGAAAATTTAATGGTTTATAAAACAAGCATCTATTTAACTTGAATTTTGCAATTTGGGTAAATTTGGTGGGATCTGGTTCTCATCTTCATGTAACATCAACTGGGATCACTCGTGGCAGCTCAACTTGGATGGAAATGTCCAAGATGACCATGATTCAAGATGTCCACTGTCTTTCCACGTGGTGTTTCTCTTATCATTAGAAACTTATAGCCAGAGTTCCTTAGAAGGCAGCAGGATGCTCTTAAAAGCTTCCCACATGGCTATACTTCACTGGGCAGGCTATTGTGAAGCTCCTGTATTACTCTTGCTGTCTCACGACCAGATTCAGTGTTGGCAGAGAGAACACAAGCTGTGTATCCTGGAGATGTGTGTCACAGGGGTCTCCAGAGTAACAGTCTGTCATGCACTGGGAACCCTGTCTACTAAGTAGGCAGCTGTTTTTAATCAGACTGCCACCACTGCCTACTGCTTGATATATTTGGATTTTATTTTGGTGGGAAGGGAGACATTTCCCTGAAAATTCCCCTCAAAATTAATCCTACTAATTCTATTTGCTCTCTCTTGAATTCTAGTTTTTTTCTGGAATGAATGTTTCCTCTGCAGAGATATTTCCTAAGCTTCCTTTGAGCACAGTTCTCTCAAGTCAATCTAATCCTACCTATGATCTAAATCTTCTAGAGATATCTACCAAATTTTAAACTCACACTTTTCATCTTTATGATAGATTTATTATTTTTGTCCCCAATTTTTTTTCTTTTTTTCCCCCTGAGATTTATGCTTGAAAGTAGGCGTGTAGACTCTGTGCACTATAATGTTTCATGGTGATGATGAGTGACTATGGTTGACTCTATCTTTCAATCCTTTCCATTAGAGCTGTCAGCATCTCCCATTCTCAATATATACACAAGTCACAACTCTCAGTATCTGTATCTTCCTGTGTTTCTCATATTGACTCCAGATGTTTATTCACATGACTTGCTTTCCTTAGTCGGGTATTAGCAACAATGACTCAAGCAGAGGCATATCTTTGTTTTTACATTGGGAGTAGCACTCTAGGCCATTTTGCTGGAGAGGGGTCACATGGAGAGAACCTGGGGTAGAGGAGACTTCATGTAATGAGAGAGAAAGATACGTCAAGGAGAATAAAGATACTTATGCCAGATTCCCCACTGAATGAAGCCACTTGAGTGATCCCAGTCAACACCTTGTGGATCAAAAGATCTGAGCAGTTAATTCCAGAATGGCAAGAAGTAAAAATCCCTGTTTTAAGATACTGTTTGGGGGTATTTCCTTATGCATCAATAAATAACTGAATTGGGTACAAAGGAGAGCCTTGTTCCCAGACAAACTGGACTACACACATTTTCCATAAATTCTTTCTCATTTTCCTCCTTTTATTGTTGGTTTTCTCATGTTTTTACTTCCTTCTAGAATGTATATGCCTGCCTATTGGAATCCTACACATCCTTCAAGATGTTGAAATATTAAGTATTGAGCAAAGTGATATAGGTATCCTGTATTTCTAATACGTTTTGACTTATCTTTCTTTACTTCTCACCGAGGAGAAAATCCCCCAGGATTTATGGTTGTCTCTATTTTCATTAACCAGGCTGAACTACAACACTATGTCATTATTTTAAACCCAAGTGATTGTAAACTGTCGACATGCCAAGAAAACCACTATTGTAGATGATTGAAGCTGTTTCAGGAGTTCATTTTCTTTTTCAGCTATCTGGCTGTTGTAGCGAGTGGAAAATGGACCCAATGATAATAATTATAGCAATCAGTTTTTTGAATGCTTACGGCACTGTGTTCAGGCCTTTGCGTGTGTAATCCAGGTGTCCTAAACTTCAGCATTCTGTGCTTACCAAAGAAGGTTCTCATCTGGAAGCTACCATGATATCTACTCCTGCTCTGGCTCCACTTATTTCTGTCTCTGTCCACAAATACATTTGGTGAAATCTCATAATATCATTTCCCATCATGAAAATGCCAATCTACATGAGGAGTGTGGTCTCCCTATGTTCTCATAGTTTGGAACTACTTGGTTTGGAAGGTAAGAACACAGGTGGGAAAGTAGCTTCCTACCCAATTCTTTCCTATGCTTGTCATCTAGCTTCTGAAATAGGCTAGCTTGTATAGAGTCTCACAGATGATAAAAAAATAATAATAGATATTTGTTAATCATTGGCCAAACACTGTACTTTTACAGTTCCATTTAATACAACCAGCACCTCTATGAAATAGTATTGTTATCATCACCGTTCCTCAGATGGGTATGCAGACTTCAAGAGGTGAAAGTGCCAAAGATCAAACAAGTTTCCAAGAAACTGCATCAGTTTTTGTCTGATCAACTTTACTCTAGTCACAAGAGCACAAACCCAGTTCGAGAAGCTTTTTGGTTGTCATGTCCCATTTCATGTGTTTAACCAAGTCTGACTGACACCAGGAACTTTCATCCCATCCCTTATTCCACTGCCTTATTTTATAACCAAAGCTCCTCTCTTATAAGAGAATGAAAAGAGATATGGAGGAAAGGCAGGTTTACCAGGGGAGCCGCCTGCATCGACAGGTGTATCCTACTCAATCAGCCAAACTGCCCCATTACACCTGCATTATCGTGCTATTCTGAACAACAAACACAATATGTAGGGTGGTTAGCCTTGTTCCTGTTTTATAGCTGAGGAAACCAGCACTCAGCACTGTTAAGCCTTCTGCGCACACTCACAAAAGGATCATGTGACTATGAGCAGGGGTGATTAGGAGTGCAAGCCAAGTTCATAATGAGCCCATCATAATATTTCCCAGAGAAGGCCTTGCTGCTGCTGCTGCTAAGTCGCTTCAGTCGTGTCCGACTCTGTGCGACCCCATAGACGGCAGCCAACCAGGCTCCCCTGTCCCTGGGATTCTCCAGGCAAGAATTCTGGAGTGGGTTGCCATTTCCTTCTCCGATGCATGAAAGTGAAAAGTGAAAGTGAAGTCGCTCAGTCGTGTCCCACCCTTAGCGACCCCATGGACTTCAGCCCACCAGGCTCCTCCATCCATGGGATTTCCAGGCAAGAGTACTGGAGTGGGGTGCCATTGCCTTCTCCGAGAGAAGGCCTTAGGAAAGTAAGAAAACAAAGTTTTCTTAATAAACTGGGAATTTCTAATATTTATTGAAGAGGAAACTTTTTTGGTATCACTTTGTACAAAGGGACTTCCAATAACTAGAGATGTGTGTTGAGACTCTCAATATAGAGAGAGAACATGCAGACATGAACAAGTAACCACTTAAATCAATCAGATTTATATTTGTGAAAAAAGTAATTTCACATTTATGTTCTCACATTGATTTTTATAACTGCAGGTTTCTAGCAGGAAATGAGAGCAATGCCCTCTTCTTATTTTCCCCCAACAACATAGAAGCCTGCAAGTACTCAATCTCCTTAGTAAATGCCACCCTAGCTATTGCTTACTTATCATATTAAAATATTTCTAATACAGGTAAGGTTTATGCTTTCTCTAAGGAGAACTGGCTTTATTTTTATTATGTACTTAAGGAACATCTTAACTTTCCAGAAAATTAGTGAAGAAGGGAATATATTAAGATGAAATAGAAGGTATTTACTGAACCTGGTATATTTCTAAAGAAAAGTGTGTGGTATATCACATAATTATGAAATTAGGTCTTACTTAAAATGGCAAATGCCTAATGTGCTAATGTATTTCATATAAAATTGAACCCTAGAGCATACTGTCCAAGGCAGAAGATAAAACTTTTTTATCCCCCTAAAAATACATAAATAAAGATTCAGAAGAAGATGTTAGCAATCTAGTCTGAGATCAGGTTGCAATTTTATTACATCAATCAATCAGTTTTTTAAAAAAATTTTTAAAAGCATCCCTTCCTCAATATATTTGGGGAATATTGTAAATCTATTCATTTTCCTGGGTTTATTAATGTTAGGTATAATAAGCATATTCAGAGATGAGGCTGTAGCATCATTTCATGTTTTCACCCAGGAGGGGTGCAACGGGCTGAATATTTGTGTCCCTTGCAAAATTCAAATGTTGAAATCCTAACTTCCAGTGTGGCAGTATTAAGAGGCAGGGCCTTATGGGAGGTGCTTAGGTCATGAGAGTTGAGCTTTACTGAAAGGGATTAATGCCCTCATAAATGGGATCCTAGAGAGCTTTCCTGCCCTCTCTTCACCTAGAATACGAGAAGTTGGCAATTTGAAACCAGAAGAGGGTTTTCATCTAACCCAACCATGATGCCACCCGATCTCAGTTTTCTAGCCTCCAACAATGTGTGAATAAATTTTTATTTATAACCCACTCAGGCTATGGGTATGTTGTAACAGCAGCCTGAGATGAACTAAGACAAGGAGTATGATTCATTAGTCATCAAGGAGAAAGGCTTATATTTCTGATAAACTTTAGTAAACAAACCATAACATTTCTTATATTTACTCCTATAGCACTCAATTCATAGATTATAATCTTTATATAAAGTGACCCATACAATATTCCCAATAAAAAACACCTTGTGGAATCTCCTCCATCATTAAGATAAACACATAGTCTCAATGTTTCCCCCTAGAAGAATGATCTGTAGGTGGCAGGGAGCCGCTGGACTGAGTTACTCCACATCTGTTGCTCTTGAATTGTGCTTTCTCTACCTTCATTTAGTCCCCAGATAAAAGGTCCCCACTGCCTTTTTAAAAAACAAAACAGTAATTCTTTTTCAAGCATCGATGCAGAGATTTCTCTTTGGTGTCCTTCTTGTGGTTGAAAAGGAAGAATTTTCAAAGATTTTATACAATACTGAGGTACAATAAAAATGACATTAAAATAGAAAGTATATGAAGCTTAAATGGGTTACTGATTCTACCATAACTAGTTTACCTGCAGGATTGTAAAGGCATGAGGAAGTACCACTGAGCTTAGACATCAGAGGAACCCTACAACTAGCTCAGATAAATTTTGATCCACAGAATTATAAGCTCAATGATTACTGATTTAAGACTAAGTTTTGGAGTTTTTTGTGTAATGACTAGGTAATGTATCATATTTCAACATAATCTATTCTGAAAGTAAATTCAAATATCGGTATCAATTTGGGGTTCTTATAGCACATGAATGAGAGAGAAAGAGGGAGACAGAAATAGACAAAGACAGAGACATAAAAAATTTTCACTTGGCTCCAGAAAAATCACACACATTATCACACACAAGAGCTTCCCAGGTGGCTCAGTGGTAAATAATCTGCCTCCAATGCAGGAAATGCAAAAGTCACAGGCTGCGAAGATCTCCTGGAGAAGGAAATGGCAACCCACTCCAGTATTCTTGCTTGGAAAATCTCATGGACAGAGAAGCCTGGTGGATTACAGTCCATAGAGTTGCAATGAGTCAGACACAACTGAGTGACTGAGTGTGTGCGCACACACACACACATATCACACACAAAATTATGTTCACATACCAATAAAAGTTAAATCAAGTATGGTAAATTAATGCTAAGATAAAACTTGTTCCTGATCCCTTTAGATCTCAGAACACGTCAGCCATTAATAAGTCGATTTTAATATCTAATAATTATTTTTGCTAAAGCATTAAACAAAGATATTCAATGCCTTCTCTTAAGGTATGGATCATTAATAATCGAAAATTACAAAGCATCTATTGTAGTTGATGTAAAAAAGCAACTCTGTTCAAAATAAAGGTGCAATAAAAATACTTCTTTGGGCATTTTGCACTTGATTTTTTAGTAGCAATTGTGATAAAAACTATGCTGGTGAATTTCTGAAGACAGTCATGCAAAATATGATGCTGGCCATCTGGTCAAATCTTAAGAAGTCATAAGATTACCGAATTTTAATCTGTCAACTTTAATTGTGAAGACTACTGTAACTGTATTCTCAATATGTTTAGGGAAATTTAAATCCAAAATCAAGGCAATTCTTCAACCATAATAAAGAACATTTCCCCGAAATATGACTTTAGGAAACTGTTCAAAACATCACAATTGCTGTTGCTTCAATCAACAAACTCCTTATCAAGAACATCTGACTATGAAATTCTTATTATTGTGAACATGTCTGGAGCAATGTGATTTTGTTGTCTGATATTTTGAAACTAAGAAAAATATAAGATGCCAAAGGTCAGTAATTGGAAGTTTCAAATTAAATGTTTAATGACCCTGTTACCATACAGAATTACTTAGAATAAAACATGATAAATGATCAAAATATGTATGAAATACCACAACAAAATGAAACAAGAAAGTGGGTACAAAACATTTTTTCCTTCCCACATTTTACATAACAATAATTAGATGTATACCCAAGGAAATAACTAGCACTCCCTTCTCTGATACAGAGAAGGTGTCTTCTCACTTTTTATCAGATATTCATGTCATAGTTGGCTCTTGCAAGATGCTTACATAAAGAGATCTATAAAATGATCTATTAGCCCCATCCTCACAAGGATTAGATTCTTAAAAATCATATCAATAATAATGAAAGATCCAGTGTTAAATAATGTATTGAAACACAATTGAACATCCTATTTTGTAAATGAAGAAAGTTAAGCTTATAGTTATATATATGTACCATACATATGTGGAAACAATAGAAACAGTGACACACTTTATTTTCTTGGGCTCCAAAATCACTGCAGATGGTGACTGCAGCCTTAAAATTAAAAGACGCTTGCTCATTGGAAGAAAAGCTATGACAAACCTAGACAGCATATTAAAAAGCAGAGACATTACTTTACCAACAAAGGTCTATCGAGCCAAAGCTACAGTTTTTCCAGTAGTCATGTATGGATGTGAGAGTTGGACCATAAAGAAAGCTGAGCACCAAAGAATTGATGCTTTTGAACTGTGGTGTTGGAGAAGACTCTTGAGAATCCCTTGGAAAGCAAGAAAATCAAACTAGTCAATCCTAAAGAAAATCAGTCCTGAATATTCATTGGAAGAACTGATACTGACTCTCCAATACTTTGGCCACCTGATGCAAAGAACTGACCTGACTCAGTGCAAAAGACTCCCACGCTGGGAAAGATTGAAGGCAGAGGAGAAGGTGACACCAGAGGATGAGATGGTTGGATGGCATCACTGACTCAATGGACATGAGTTTGAGCAAGCTCTGGGAGTTGGTGATGAACAGGGAAGCCTTGCGTGCTGCAGTTCATGGGGTCTCAGAGTTGGACATGACTAAGAGACTGAATTGAATTGAACTGAACTGTATGTATTTGTCTCTTATACATTCACATGCATAAGAGCAGTGAAGAAAGAACTAGATATATTCTAAAGGGGCTTCCCTGGTGGCTCAGATGGTGAAGCATCTGTCTAATGCAGCAGACTCAGGTTCAATCCCTGGGTTGGGAAGACCTCCTGGAGAATGGAATGGCAACCCACTCTAGTATTCTTGACAGAGGAGCCTGGTGGGCTGCAGTCCATGGGGTTGCAAAGAGTCAGACATGGCTGAGTGATTAACATATATATATATATATATATATATATATATATATATATATACACTTATGTACTTGTTTAATAAGAACATATATATATATACACATATATGTGTGTGTGTGTATATATATATACATACTTATGTACTATTATAACACATTGGAGACATGGATCCTCTTAGGTATATCTATAAAATGGGAGTCATGATTTGGAAAAAGTTTAGAAAATAAAATAGAAATTCATGCATTTGCATGAAAAAATAGTGATAAGATAGTTTCTTAAATATTGTAGGCTCTTACGAATTGTTTCTGGCTAGTGTGAAATACAGAAGGCTTCATGAAATTCCTACATTAGCTGGTAGAAGAGGTGAGATTTTGCTTTGATATGTAATGGAACTCTGGTTTGTACACATATGAGGATGAAGGGAAAAGAGGCAGTATGAATTACAACTCTAAGAGAAGAAGCATGAGGTGTTTTCCATAGACAGACAATATAGTGCAGTTTAATTGATGCCAAGAATGCCTAAAGAGGACTAGTGAGAATTTAGAAAAACAACTTTGCGTATATATTGAGGAAGCTTGAATTCTAGGATGGATTACAGGAACACATTATGGTAGACAACAGAGTACTATTTCAGTTGTCTCAAACAACTCCTTTCAGTCTCTCCCCTTCTCTCAAACAAGGGAGTCAGCGTAATTATACAAGAAATGTGCTGGCAGATGCTCAATATTGATAGTGTCAGTCTTGACCCATTATTCTACTTTTCCATGATGTGAGCTTGCTGCTATTACCTTCTTTTTCAGCTTCATCTTCTGCTTAACTCTTTTGGTTTCACTAATAATTAACTTTAACCAGATTTTAATCTTTGGTTCAATTCTTCCAGTTTCCTAATGTTTTCTCTTTTCTGATATGACGTATATGGAACAGTCCTCAGGACTTCTCTCCCTAGGACTGTTCTCTTTAGCACTCCATGCTGGGTGCCATCAGGTCCTAAGTGTATTTCCATTTCAAAGATTCTAGGAAAAGCATCATTTAACTTAAATCCTTTTGTCTTCTAGTGAAGACATCTTTTGTCTTCTATTCATTCCAGGTACACAATTAACTTTCCATACTCTGAGTTAACTATCATTTTGGTTTCACTTGAAAAACACAAACAATGGAGCTAACTGTACTTATATTGCTTAAATTTCTCAAATGTATATTAAGTAGAGCCCCTGTGTTCACAGACCTCATATGACAATCATGTAAATCTGTGATAACAAAATATTCTGGAGCCACTTGTAGATTTAGATTGAATCACTGCTAAAATCACCCATCACCCATCTGTATCACTGTGTGTGTATCTGTGCTCAGTCACTCAGTTGTGTTCAACTCGTTGTGACCCCATTGGCTGTGGCCTGCAAGGCTCCAGTGTCCCTGGAATTTTCTAGGTCAGAATACTGGAGTGGGTTGCCATTTCCTACTACAGGGGATCCCCCGGATCCAGGGATCGAACCCATTTCTTGCATCTCTGGCAGTGAAAGGTGGATTTTGTACCACTGTGCAGGCTAGAAATCCCATCTATGTCACTGGAGTAAGCTTTCTCATATGTACCAGCTGAAAGATAGCTTCTACTTCTCAAGAACAGTACAGGTTTTTAGCAGTTACTCCATCACCAGTCACACTGGAAACTATAAGAAAGCAAAATATCAAGGAAACTGGCAACTGGCTATCAATAAGAATAGTATACAGTTTCAGTTAGAATTCCCAGTATAGTAGTAGAAAAAAAGTACCATATAACCATAGTGTCAGAATCCCAAACTCATTCTTGAGATTGTTGTTGTTTAGTCACTAAGTCCTGTCCAACTCTTTGCAACTTCATGGACTGTAGCACGCCCGGCTCCCCTGTCTTTCACTATCTCCCAGAATTTGCTCAAACTCATGTCCTTTGAGTCAGTGATGCCATCCAACCATCTTATCCTCTCTAATCCCCTTCTCCTGATCTCAGTCTTTTCCAGCATCAGGGTCTTTTTAATGAGTCGGCTCTTCACATTAGGTGGCCAAAGTATTACAGCTTCAGCTTCAGCATCAGTCCTTCCAAAGAATATTCAGGACTTATTTCCTTTAGGATTGACTGGTTTGATCTCCTTGCTGTCCAAGAGACTCTCAAGAGTCTTCCCAGCACCACAATTTGAAAGCATTAATTCTTTGGTGCTCAGCCTTCTAACAGTCCAACTCTCACATCCATATATGACTACTGGAAAAACCATAGCTTTGACTATATGCATCTTTGTGGGCAAAGTGATGTCTCTGCTTTTTAAAATGCTGTCAATGTTTGTCATAGCTTTTCTTCCAAGGAGCAATGGTCTTTTAATTTCATGGCTGCAGTCACTGTCTACAGTGATTTTGGAGCCCAAGAAAGTAAAATTTGCCACTGTTTTCACTTTTTGCCCAGCTATGCGCCATGAAGTGATGGGACCAGATGCCATGATCTTTGTTTTTTGAATGTTGAGTTGTAAGGCAGGTTTTTCATTCTGCTATTTTACCCTCATAAAGAGGCTCTTTATTTCCTCTTCACTTTCTGCCATTGTAGTGGTATCATCTGCATATCTGAGGTTGTTTATCTTTATCCTGGCAATCTGGATTCCGGCCTGTGATTCAACCAGCCCGCAAAGAGTGGGACAGAACTGGGTGCCTGAACTGAATTGAACTGAAGACAATCAAAACCCTACAGACTCAAGAGATTTTTTTTACCTCCCCATCACTTAACTGCCTAAAAGAATGTACATAGGAACCCCTTATAAAGAAGAGAGCTTTTAGGAAAAGAATGTACTTTACATCAGAAAGACTTTAATCTCCATGTAACTTGTCTTCTTCCACTTTGAAATTCCAGACCCCTACCCCATTCTTCTCAGCTCAGGTTGGTGATGGGGTTTAGAACAGTGATTTTGGAGCCCAAGGAAATAAAGTCTGTCACTGTTTCCATTGTTTCCTCATCTATTTGCCATGAAGTGATGGGATCAGATGCCATGATATTAGTTTTTTGAATGCTGAGTTTTAAGCCAGTTTTTCACTCTTCTCTTTCACTTTCATCAAGAGACTTTTTAGTTCCTCTTTGCTTTCTGCCATAAGGATGGCATCATCTGCATATGTGAAGTTATTGATATTTCTCCCCAGAAATCTTGATTCTGGTGTACTTTAGTCTCACACTATTATTTTTCATTTATCTTCTAATTCTGGTTCTCTCCTCCTTTGAGATGAATTGATACTGTGAAGATAAGTAATTTTTCCAAAATATGTCCAGCAAAAATAAAAAGGCAAAAAGGGAAAAAAGTTAATTCAAACATTCTAGTTTTCTTTATTGTGAATGCGTAAAGATAATTTCCACACTAAGTATTTTCAAAAGATGTCCTACGAGGCTATAAATTTAGGGTTCGTGTAAGGGTTTTAATAGATTTTTGAGCTGAGGAAAGAACAAATTAAATTGTGCATTTCTTAATTATGTGCTTTTTTTCTGAGCAGAGTCTCCAGTATTTGAAAAAATATATATCTGTGAAACAAACAAAAGCTCTTAAGAAATACAAATGATGACAAAAGACCCAGTCAGAAAATGAGCAGAAGACCTAAACAGACATTTCTCTAAAGACAACATATAGATTGATCAATAAGCACATGAAAAAATACTCAGCGTCACTAACTGCCATAGAAATGCAAATCAAAATTATAGTGAGCTCAATCTGACTTCACACTTGTCAGAATGGTCATCATTAAAAAGTCTATATATAAGAAACAAATACTGTTGGGAAATTAAACTGGTGCAGTTGCTATGGAAAACAGTATAGAGGTTTCTTAATAGAGTTGTCATATGATCCGGCAAACTGCAGTTCTGAGTATATATCCAGATAAAGTATAATTAAAAAAGATACATGATCCCAGTGTTTATAGTAGTTATATTTAAAATGGCCTAGATAAAGAAGCAAATGTCCATTGACAGATGAATGGGTAAAGAAGATGTGGTAAGTATACAGAACAGAATACTACTCAGCCATAAAGAGAATGAAATTATGTCATTTGCAGCAACATGGATGCGCCTAGCATATCAAGTGAAGCAAGTCAGAAAGAGAAAGACAAATATCATATAACTACTTATATGAGGAATCTAAAATATGACAAAATGAATTTATTTATGAAATAGACTCACAGACATAAAAAACAAACTTACAATTCCAAAAGGGGAAAGAGGGTGGAGGAGGGATAAAGTAGGAGCTTTCAATTGGAAAAGACCCCGATGCTGGGCAAGATTGAAGGCAGGCAGAGAAGGGGACGACAGAGGATGAGATGGTTGGATGGCATCACTGATTCGATGGACATGAGTTTGAGAAAGCTCCGGGATTTAGTGATGGACAGAGAAGCCTGGCGTACTGCAGCCCATGGGGTCGCAAACAGCTGGACATGACTGAGCAACTAAACTTTGAACTTTTGAGATTATCAGATACAGATTACTTTATACAAAACAGATAAATAACAAGGTCCAGCTGCATAGGACAGGAAAGTATATTCAATATCCTATAATAAACCATAATGGAAAAGAATGTAAAAAGAACATATATGCATGTATATGTATTATATATATATATATTACTATACATATACATAGCTATACTTCAATAAAAAAAGAAATACAAAGTATGTTATTCTCTCCTGTTAACTATTTTTATAACACATAAGCAGCAAAGAATATCTTTATCTTCAGCTGAATATAATGTTGGTTTTTGTTTGCTAGTAAATTATAGACAAAGTTTTAAAATAAAAACAAATTTAAAAATAAAAAGGCACTACAATTTCTAGCCAAGATGGCAAAGCTTGGCCAGATCAGTAAAGGCACTAACAATAAACAAACTGATAAAGAAAAGTAAATCTGTTTGAAAACTTCTTAGAGATTACTAAGAGCCAGAAATGAAAAGAAAATTCTCAGGAAGAAAGAATGAGAAAAAAAAAGCTCACTGAGGTAAGTTCAAATTTTTGCATACTACTTTACCCTTCAGGCATTGTCTGCTCTTAGTTTCAGACAAGGGGCCAAGAAGCTGGACAGAGGAAGCAGATAAGAAGCTGGGAGACCAGTAGGGCTTTCAGCAATCTTATAATCCTAGGGAGGAATAAAAAATTAAGGGATATGAAAGCAGTCAGATTTTCATGCCAAGACTGTGGGATCATGGGGGGAAAAAAAAGGAAGGCACATAGAAACAAGATTGTTTTCCAGGTTTTACCTCAATATAAAAAATAGAATATAATCTAAATAGAGTGCAAAAAGTAAAAATAATCATGTGCAGAAAAAACACATAAGACATAGTGATCAGAGTAAATAAGGATGTTGTTTGTATAATTGAGGCTCAGAAAGGGAGGAAAAAGGGAATGATACAGAAGCAATATTTGGAGAGAAAATATTTGAGAATTTTTCCAAGATCGATAAAAGATGTAAAAATACAGATTTAAGAAATTCCAGAAACTCACATGGTATTAATAAAAGGAAAACCATATCTAGGAATATCACAATAAAACTACTTAAAAACAAAACCAAATTTCTAAACTTGACCAGAAAAATATAAGGTTAATTATAAAAGGCCATCATTAAGTTTTTTGCTGACATCTCAATAAAATAATGGAAAATGGATAGCAGTGGAACAGTACCATTAAAGTGCTGAAATGAAACAATATTGAATATAGAATTCAATATACAGGGAAAATATTATTCAGTAATAAAAACAAATCAAAACTATCTCTAGATATATTTCTTTACCCACAAAACTCTTAAGAATTTATTACCGTAAGTCAATTCCAAAAGTGATACCAAGACAAATTAACTGGGAAAAAATAAACTAACAAAACTATTTTAGACATAAGCACGAGAATGCAAAAAAAAAAAAAAAAAAGTTTGGTTTATGCTTGAGAGAAAAAAAAAAGAATAATAAATGTTTAAGTCAATAAAAATAGTGACATGGGGTTAAAATAGAGCTTCTTAGGTGTCTCAGTGGTAAAGAATCTTACTGCCAACACAGGAGATGCAAGAGATGCAGGTTCAATCCCTGGGTCTGGAAGATCCCCTGGAGGAAAAAATGGCAAACCACTCTTGTGTTCTTGTCTGGAAAATTCCATGGACAAAGGAGCCTGGGGGGCTGCAGTCCACGGGGTTGCAAAGAGTCAGACATGACTGAGTGACTACTCAGGCACAGGGTTAAAATACATGTATATTAAAAACCATAATGTTAATAATAAACAGTTCATTAACAAAGGCTTACTCCAGGAATTAAATGGTGGTTTAGAATTCAAATATTAACCAGTGTATATTAATAAGATAAAAAGAGAAATAGTATGATTAAAAATTTTTATGATAAAAAAGTCGCAAATAATGAGTGTGATGTTGTACAAGGCCCATCTAAGTTTACTGTAGCCTAGCAAAGTGACTTTCACCATTTTTCCTCCTCTCCTTTCCCACATTCTTTCTATACCACATTTTTCATAGCTTCTTCCATAATGCTCTATTTTCTTGGAATCCCCTTTCCATAACCATTTAGCTATAGGAATGAGAAGTCATCCTGGACTCCCTTTAGATAGACTTGATTGTTCTTTCCTCTACCGTTTACTCTTGACTTTGCGTCATAATTATTTGATTATTTGACCTTGCTTGCTATTAAGCCCAGAGAAGGCAATGGCACCCCACTCCAGTACTCTTGCCTGGAGAATCCCATGGATGGAGGAGCCTGGTAGGCTGCAGTCCATGGGGTCGCGAAGAGTCGGACATGACTAAGCGACTTCACTTTCACTTTTCACTTTCATGCCTTGGAGAAAGAAATGGCAACCCACTCCAGTGTTCTTGCCTGGAGAATCCCAGGGACAGGGGAGCTGTCTACGGGGTCGCACAGAGTTGGACACGACTGAAGTGACTTAGCAGCAGCAGCAGCAGCTATTAAGCCTCTCAAACCTTTTTTCCACTTAAGTTCCTGTAGAAATTATAGGCTATATATTTTTTTAATGTGTGTTTTCACAGTAATGACCAGCAATGCCTGGCATACGGCAAATATTGTTAAATAAATGAGTGAATAACTGAATAAATGAATGAATCAGTAAAGGAAAATTTGAAGGCTTTATGTACAAAGAAAGTAGAATTACTGAGACAAATGTGTTTCTCATGCAAAAGTTGTGCCCTGCCAAAGCTAAATTCATTGTGGCTCTTTAGAATTATCTTAGACAGACAGACAGAGATTAGCTCAGTCACGTCCAACTCTGCAACCCCACAGACTGCAGCCCACCAGGCTCCACTGTCCATGGGATTCTCCAAGCAAGAATACTGGAGTGGGTTGCCGTTCCCTTCTCCAGGGTATCTTCCTGACCCTGGGGTTGAACCTGGGTCTCCCATATTGTAGGCAGATTCTTTACCATCTGAGCCACCAGGGATTATTTTGTGACAAATCCCTCTTTTATAGAGGATAGGTAGATGTGTATATGTGTGCATCTTCTGAATTATATTTTTGTCAAGATAAAATCAAATAACATAGTAAATTTTTTTGAAAAATATTATACAAAAGTAATTTAATGAATTTATATTTTTATGCTGAAAACAAGTTGAGGAAAACAATTGGTGTGTTCAGCTATTTTGATTTCATAAGGAGAAATTTGATTGTACACACCAGTACATTTATTACACATCAATGACTGCACACATTGTATAAATCAGTTTCTTTTTTTTTTTAGGCCTTAACTAAAATAGATATTTAAGTGGTCCTGTATGGATTTATTCTATGATTGTACACAATTTCATACACAATTTTCAAACTCTTTAATCTTCCTGGTTTTATAATCAGATTAGTCAAAATTAATATTTAGACTCATGAGGCTCATGCCATAATAATTATCTATAAATCCCTTAGGTCACATTTTAGGATATTAGTATAAATGCAGTGAGGAATCCCTATTTTAAAATTAAATAATGAATATTAGATTATATTATTCTAGCCTTAATATTTGCATGTGTGCATGCTCAGTCGTGTCCAACTCTTTGTGACCCCATGGACTATAGCCTGCCAGGCTCCGCTGTCCGTGGGATTTCCCAGGCAAGAACACTGGACTGGGTTGCCATTTTCTTCTCTAGGGGATTTTTCTGACCTTGGGATCGAACCTATGTCTTGGTTACTATTTACATGGTAAAAAATGAAAGAAAAGAAGAATAGGATTTTTCCCACTGATTATTATATACTATTCCAATATTGAGGATAAAAATTCTAAAACTAAGATTGCTGTGAATAGAATTTATGGGTCAAGAGCTTAATCTCAATATGTAGGACAATGTTTATCTCCACTATTTATGGATTTAATGATTATATAATGATTAATAACTTTTATGGATATTGATTGGAAAAAGATACAAATAAAGTGCATTCTGAAGTTTGTACTTAACTTTAAGTAAAGCATATTTTATTAGTTTTTATGGTTTCTTAGAGCTTCATTAACAATTAGAGATATGATAAGAATGACAGCTACTAAATTTACATTCCCAAATCAAGAAATTTATAAAAAACAACTTTGAACTATAAAGATAGCAAAGCAAGACATTTACAATTTTCATTTAAAAATTCATATAAAAAATACTGTCAAATATTACATGGCTTATTAATGACTTGAAATTTATTAAATGAAGAAAAACTTTTTTATTGAAAACATCTACATACAAATTGAAAGTTTCTCAAATTGTGTTTTTCTATATGTTGCCAACATTAGGTTTAATTCAATTGAATATTTTAGTTTACCTTGCTATTTTCATGCCATGGAAAGGAAAAATCTGATTGAAGGAAAACTTTTAAATATAGAAACATATTATGAAAAATGAAAAATCATCAATGATTTCAACATTAGAAATAACAATGCTTAGTATTTTGAATAATTATAAATTTAGCTTATTACCATCATTATATATTTTTTGTGTGTATGATCAGTTGTGTCTGACTCTTTGCAACCCCATGCACTAGAGCCCGCCAGGCTTCTCTGTCCAAGAAATTTTCTAGGCAAGAATACTGGAGTGGGTTGCCATTTCTTTCTTCAGGGATCTTCCCGACCCAGGGATCGAACCCAGGTCTCCCGCATTGTAGACAGACGCTTTACCGTCTGAGCCACCAGGGAAGTCTTTGCAATTATGCTTATAGAAGTACAATTAATAAAAGATTTATGTATTTATGGTTTCCTGTGGCTCATATGGTAAAGAATTCACCTGCAAGGCAGGAAACCTGGCTTTGGTCCCTGAGTCAGGAAGATCCCCTGGAGAAGTGAATGGCTACCCACTTTAGTATTCTTGCCTTGAGAATTCCATGGACAGAGGACCCTGGTGAGCTACCATCCATGAGGTCACAAAGAGTTGGACAATACTGAGCAACAATACACGTATGCTTATTTTTAGAGGATTATCTGTGATCCTTGGGTTATAGGATTGTGAAAAGTCGAAACATGTTGGTTCAAACTTCGGCTTTGTTAATGACAGCATGATACTATTTATTCTAACATTTTCAGAACTCAGTTTTCTGACTCATAAGAATGAATACATAATATTGTGTGATCAGTATGTTGTAGGGAAATGAAATGAATTAACAATTAGAATAATAACCAGCAACATGCACCTAATAAATATAAGGTGATATTGAAATAAACTATATCTACTTTTACATACATTGCAAAAATTACTCTCAAGTGAACCTGTATTTAAATATGATGTTGCTACTTGGAAAAATTTGATGCTGTCTTAGGAACACAGAGTACTGCTGACCCTCATAATTTCATATATTACTATTCTATTATCTATAAGAAAACTCTACCTTAACATTTGAAAATGTTATAAGAGAAAAATTAAAGGGCTATATTAAATATTGACTACAGAAATTTAGAACTGCTATGAAAAGTTCTTCAAGCACTGCAAACTACTATAGTGGTCATAAACACATTAGATGTGAATAAGTTAATATTTTATTTTTAATCCTATATTTTGGATCTTCCCTTTTGTAGGGATTATAACTTCCAAAAAAAAAGACATTAATATGATGATATATAGAAAATAAATCTAAAAATAATTAAGAAACGACACTAGTTTTACAGATTTATTCATTAATTAATTCTTTTTTAAATGGCAATTTTTAAAAATGAAAACTCCCAGTGAATTTTAGAAACCATCCATAGAAAGGGGAAAATTGAGCCTGAAAGTGGTATTCCAAAAGTAAAAGCTTTAATAAAATTTAACATTATTAATAATAATTTTTAAGTATAACAATAAACTAATATATCATTTGGAAGTAGAAATATCAGAATATAATAAGCAGATAGTTGTATCATCATAAAATATTTTCTTGAAAAAATTATGCAAGTTACTGACAAAGGAACTACATTTCAAATAGAGCAATGAAGCATAGGATTCTATTTTTTTTTTTTACAATAAGACCATTTTTTCAAACAAAATCTTATGAGTAATTATTCTAAAACACATCTGAAACCATGGCTCCTGTAGAATGATAGACTCCAAAATATTATATGTGAGAATTATCCAGAAAGTTTTAAAAGCATGCAGATTAGACCTCATCACAGATAATTAAAAATAATATGCCTCCCAAGTGATTCCAAAATAGCTAGGGGTGAGAATCAGGTCTCTGGACCACTGCTGTCAACTGAAGAATCCAAGAAATAGATTTGGAAGACCACTAGAAGAGCAAGTTGTTTCTATTTGGCAACCCACTCTAGAGTTCTTGCCTGGAGAATCCCAGGGACAGAGGAGCCTAGTGGGCTGCCTGCCGTCTATGGGGTCGCACAGAGTCGGACAGGACTGAAGCGACTTAGCAGCAGCAAGTAAATTATATTTTGAAGTAAGTAAGATTTTAATAAAAGTAATTTATGAAATAAAAACAGTAAATGTTGCTTAGTCTTTTGATGAGTTTCTGGTCACATGAAATATACCACACAGTGATAAAGTAAATAATTATAAAACAGGAAAGGAAGCCATCTACTATTGAAAAATATCTCATCAATTGAGGCAGTCAGAATGAAACTGAAAAAAGCAACAGCCTGGCTAAAAAGCACATGAAAAGATTCTCAACATCATTAATTTTTAGAGAAATGCAAATCAAGACTACAATGAAGTATCACTCAACACTGAATATAATGGCCATGATCAAAAAAATCTATAAAGAGTACATGCTGGAGAGGGTGTAGAGAAAAGGGAATCCTCCCACAGTGTTGGTGAGAATGTACATTGTACAGTCACTATGGAGAACAGTCAGCAGCAGAGCTACCGTATGATCCAGCATTCCCACTGTTGAGCATACAGCTGAAAAGTGAAAGTGAAAGTCACTCAGTAGTGTCCAACTCTTTGCAACACCATGGACTGTACAGTCCATGGAAATCTCCCAGCCAGAATACTGGAGTGGGTAGCTGTTCCATTCTCCAGGGGATCTTCCCAACCAGGGATCAAACCCAGGTCTCCCGCATTGCAGGGAGATTCTTTACCAGCTGAGCCACAAGGGAAGCCCAAGAATACTGGAGTGGGTAGTATATCCCTTCTCCAGGGGATCTTCCAAACCCAGGAATTGAACTGGGTTCTCCTGCATTGCAGGTGGATTCTTTATCAGTTGAGCTACCAGGGAAGCCCTGGAGAAATATATCCGGAAAAACCATAATTTGAAAAGATACATGCAACCCAATGTTCACTGCAACTGTAGTTGCAGGATACGGATAGCCAGGATATGGATGCAGTCTGTCCATCAACAGAGGAATGGATAAAGAAGATGAGGTACATACATACATGTGATATTAATCAGCCATGAAAACTAGGAAATAATGGCATTTGCAGCAACAAGGATGGGCCTGTATGTAGTCTTACTGAGTAAAGTAAGTCAGACAGAGAAAGACAAATATATAATATTGCTTATATGTGGTATCCAGACAGGGTACAAATTAACTTATCTCCAAAACAGAAATAGGGTCATAGATGTAGAAAACAACCTTATGGTTACTAGGAGGTTAGAAGGGAAGGGATAAACTGGGAAATTGGAATTGACGTATACACACTACTATATATGAAATCAGTTCAGTTCAGTCGCTTAGTTGTGTCTGACTCTTTGCCACCCCATGGACTGCAGCATGCCAGGACTCCCTGTCCATCACCAACTCCCAGGGTTTCTCAAACTCATGTCCATTGATGTTGGTGATGCCATCCAACCATCTCATCCTCTGTCATCCCTTTCTCCTCCCGCCTTCAATCTTTCCCTGCATCAGGGTCTATTTCAATGAGTCACTTCTTCGCATCAGGTGGCAAAACTATTGGAGTTACAGCTTCAGCATCAGTCCTTCCAATGAATATTCAGGACTGATTTCCTTTAGGATGGACTGGTTGGATCTCCTTGCAGTCCAAGGGACTCTCAAGAGTTTCCTCCAACACCACAGTTCAAAAGCATCAATTCTTCGGCGCTCAGCTTTCTTTATAGTCCAACTCTCATATCCATACATGACTACTGGAAAAATCAGAGATTTGACTACATGGACCTTTGTTGGCAAAGTAATGTCTCTGCTTTTTAATATACTGTCTAGGTTGGTCATCGGAGAATGCAATGGCACCCCACTCCAGTACTCTTGCCTGGAAAATCCCATGGACGGAGGAGCCTGGTGGGCTGCAGTCCATGGGGTCGCTAAGAGTCGGACACGACTGAAGCGACTTCACTTTGACTTTTCACTTTCATGCATTGGAGAAGGAAATGGCAAGCCACTCCAGTGTTCTTGCCTGGAGAATCCCAGGGACGGGGGAGCCTGGTGGGCTGCCGTCTATGGGGTCACACAGAGTTGGACATGACTGAAGTGACTTAGCAGCAGGTTGGTCATAAGCTTTCTTCCAAGGAGCAAGTGTCTTTTAATTTCATGGCTGCAGTCACCATCTGCAGTGATTTTGGAGTCCCCCAAAATAAAGTCTGTCACTGTTTCCATTGTTCCCCCATCTATTTGCCATGAAGTGATGGGACCAGATACCTAATAGTGACCTACTGTATAGCACAGGGAACATTACTCAATATTCTGTAATGGCTTATATGAGAAAAGGATCTAAAACGTAGTGGATATGTGTATGTATAACTGATTCATTTTGCTGTATTCCTGAAACTAACACAACATTGTATGTAAAATATACTCCAATAATTTTTTTTAAAAAAAGCATCAGCCAATGAATTAACAATTACTTTCATTCAGTATGAGACACTTGGAGCTATATATTTTAGAGTAGACTTGATTTCTACTCTCAAAAAACATAATAAAAAAGAAATTTCCAGTTAGAACATATACCCATTTTACATAATACATGGTGTTGTATATTATATGTAATATGTTGTATGCATAATACTGTATGTAATATGCTCTACACATATACATGCACGTAAGTCCATTCTGAAGGAGATCAGCCCTGGGATTTCTTTGGAAGGAATGATGCTAAAGCTGAAACTCCAGTACTTTGGCCACCTCATGCGAAGAGTTGACTCATTGGAAAAGACTCTGATGCTGGGAGGGATTGGGGGCAGGAGGAGAAGGGGACGACAGAGGATGAGATGGCTGGATGGCATCACTGACTCGATGGACGTGAGTCTGGGTGAACTCCGGGAGTTGGTGATGGACAGGGAGGCCTGGCATGCTGCGATTCATGGGGTTGCAAAGAGTCGGACATGACTGAGTGACTGAACTGACTGACTAAACTGAAGTTCATTTTAAAAAGAGTAAATAATAATCTATGGTCTTTGTTGATGGTACAAGGAGATAGATTTAGAATATACTTTTAAAATCAGAATTGGTTATTTATATTTCATCATTATTTGAATATTGTTTAATATTATACAAACTTTTAAGCTACTATGTAAGTAACTAAAATATCTGTTAATAAATTTTAACCTGAAAGTTCCAGATAGATGAGATAACAGTGAAGTTCTTATTATCAATTTTTTGGATCATCTACACATTTCTTCAGCCTGATTATGACTCTATCTTTAATTTGGCTCCAAGAACATTGAAGCAAATGCTTTAATACAGATGAAGACAAGTTAATTAGTATACTTTCTTTTTAAAGTTAATCAATGGTCTTCATTATGCCTGAAAGAATGTGTGACATTAATATCTATCCCCTAAATTAAATAATGCACTTGTGAACCACACAATAAGTATATTGAAAACTAGATTATTAAAATATATGATTTAAAAAAGTCATCTTGCTACAAACAGAAGCACTTAGAGTGGCAACACAAATGATTGCTATAAAATGTACCTGTTTCAATATATTAAAGAAAGTGATATTTTTCTCACTTGAGAAGTATAATAACTTTAGGGCTTCCCTGGTGGCTCAGAAGTTAAAGCATCTGTCTGCAATGCGGGAGACCTGGGTTGGATCCCTGGGTTGGGACGATCCCTTGGAGAAGGAAATGGCAACCCACTCCAGTATTCTTGCCTGGAGAATCCCATGGATGGAGGAGCCTGGTAGGCTACAGTCCGTGGGGTCGCAAAGAGTCAGACACGACTGAGTGACTTCACTTTACTTTTTAATAACTTTAGGAATTTATAATCCTTGAAGTATATAATTCATTTCCTGATACTTGGGCCAAATGTCTTAATAAAAATTCAAGGTTATGGAAATCATTTTAAAATTAAATTTTATTTAATCAATGGGAAATCTTCTGACCATATTGCTATTTCTCAGTAAAAAAAAAAAAAAAAAAGAATGAAAACACTGAAAATCTGAGTTTAAATTCAAGACTGTAGGTCTTAACCCTGGCTGGCTAATTGGGCATGTCTGACATTTGGGTTTTTTGCCTTGTTCTTTTTCACTTTGAATCTTTTCTTTAATGAAAGCAAAATTCTTGACAATCACACTGCCCCAGAGATTAGATTTGTAGCAAAGAAGTCAGTCCCTTTCTTTACATTTATATTTCTCCTAAATTCTCGTCCTTTTTAGTAACATTATCTATTTCTTTACCGTTTCGCAGTGACTTATTTCACCTGCTAATGTTTCTCATTCATGGTATTATTACTGTGATCATTATTGCTTGTAATCAGAACACACATCTTGCTGTTAGTTTAAAGCACAACTTTAAAAAAAAAAAAGCTGACACTCAGATTTTGATAACAGCAGGGACTGAATGGCACCTTGAGTCATTTACTTCTTAAATCACTTCAAAGTTTAAGTCTCCAAACCATTCCAGGCAATTGCAAATATTTCACTATTTACAGAGAGATTGTAGACAGGCACTTCCTTTTCATCACTGTTGTATATCAGTTTTTGAACATCTAACCTGAAAAGAGCTCCTTTGTCTCTTGTGCATGCACTTATTCACTCAGCAAACAGTTACTCAGAATTTGCCACATCCTAAGAACTGTACGAGGCAGTAAAAAGTCAAAAATTAAAAAAAGAAAAAAGTCCCTGCCTTCCAGGTGCTCATATGAAAGATCAAAGCAAGCAGACATTTGGTATACCCTGGGATCTGGGGAATGGATTAAAGTTTTGCATGTTATAAGGACACGGAGAAAGGGAAGGGAAGAGAGAGGGAAGTTTTCCCAGTGGAAATAAACAGAAGCTAAATTTGAATTAACAGTAAATGTCAGCAAGTGGTGGGGGAATGGTACTTCAAGTCTCTGCTGGCCATGAAAATGCACCGCTCAGGTCTCCTACGGTGGAGCACAGTTGACTGACAGCCCCGGCTGGACTCAATGCTTTATGAATGTAGAAGCTATACTTCCCTTGGCTTGTTTCGGACCTAAAACTGAGAGCTGTGGGGTACTTGTGCAGGCCGTTCCTGTGGGATGGGGGACCCTTCTAATGGATACCTTTGGTTCCATCCCTCTTTGCCTGATAAAGCATTCTTTTGTGCTAAAGTCTGAGAATTTTCCTTCCAAGTCCTCCTACCTCTCCCCTCTTATTCATTTTATTTTTTTTTTTTTTCAGGTCAAGTTTCTAGGGACTGATTGGTTTTTCTCTCTATTTCTTTTTCTTCCTTTTTATCTTTCATATATGTTCCCTTCCCTCACCCTCAATCTCTCTTTCATGACTAACCTAGGTTTGTAGACTGCTTTTTATGCTCAGATGCTCAGTCGTGTCTGACCCTTTGCGACCCCATAGACTGTAGCCTGCCAGGTTCTGCTGTCCATGGGATTCCTCCAGCATGGGGTGCCATTTCCTCCTGCAGGGGATCATCTGGACCCAGGGATTGAACCCATGTCTCCAGCATTGGCAGATGGATTATTTACCAGAAGCTCCATGTAGAAATCCCCTGCTTCTTGGGAAACCTGAAATAACACAGTTGGTACCAAGAGTAGTCAAAAGAACATGGGGTTTTCTGACTGGTTCACTTGTTGCGTGGTGAGCAAGGAGGATACTATCTTTCATGGTATCTGGGTATAGACAGCCCTGGGCAGAAGTGGTAGCCTAACTGCTGAAGATTTTAATGGAGGTAACCTGGGAAAATGTCCTGGTATAGGGAAGCCCCATGAAGGTGCAAAGATTGAGAGATTTTATATTTCAAATGACATGACCAATAATGGGCTAACATTCAAATATACAAACAGTTTATACACATCAACATCTAAGAAACAAAAAACTTGATTAAAAAAAGGGGCATAAGACCTTAACAGACATTTTCCCAAAGAAGACATACAGATGGCCAACAGAAACGTTAAAAGATGCTCAATACTGCTAATTACTGCTGCTGCTGCTAAGTCGCTTCAGTCGTGTCCGACTCTGTGCGACCCCATAGACGGCAGCCCACCAGGCTCCCCCATCCCTGGGATTTTCCAGGCAAGAATACTGGAGTGGGTTGCCATTTCCTTCTCCAATGCATGAAAGTGAAAAGTGAAAATGAAGTTGCTCAGTCGGGCCCAACTCTTGGTGATCCCATAGACTGCAGCCCACCAGGTTCCTCCGTCCATGAGATTTGCCAGGCAAGAGTACTAGAGAAATGCAAATCCGAACCACAAGGAGATATCACCTCACAGCTGTGAGAAGAGTAGTACAGTGTTAACCACTCAATGGCTGTTATCAAAAAGTCTACAAATAACACATTTTGGCAAGGTTGTGGAGAAAAGGGAACCCTAGGACACTGCTGGTGAGAATACAAATTGGTGCAGCCACTGTGGAAAATACATGGAGGTTCCCCAAAATACTAAAATCAGAATCACCATATGATCTAGCAGTTCCACACCTGGGTATATATCCAAAGAAATAAAACACTGATTCAAAAATACACGCACCTAAATGTTCATAAAGCATTGTTTATGAAAGCCACAATATGGAAGCAATCTAAGTGTCTATCAGCAGATGAATGAATAAACAAGAGGTGTGTATATATGTATATATATACACAACAGAATATTACTCAACCATAAAAAAGAATGAAATGCTTCCATTTGCAATAACATGGGTGGACCTAGAGAGTATTATGCTTACTGAAATAATTCAGAGAAAGACAAATAATATATGTTATCACTTATATGTGGATTAAAAAAAATAAAACAAATGAATGAATATACCAAAACAGAAACAGACTCAGAAATACAGAGAAAAAGACACTGTTTGGCAGTGGGGAGAGGGGCATGGGAAGGGGCAAGATAGGGGCAGAGGATTAAGAGGCACAAAGTGCTATGTATAAAATAAATAAGCTACGAGGATATGTTGTACAACACAGGAAATATAGACAATATCTTATAATAACTTTAAATGGAGTACGGTGCTGCTAAGTCGCTTCAGTCATGTCCGACTCTGTGCGACCCCAAGCTGACAGCCCGCCAGGCTCCCCCATCCCTGGGATTCTCCAGGCAAGAACACTGGAGTGGGTTGCCATTTCCTCCTCCAATGCATGAAAGTGAAAAGTGAAAGTGAAGTCGCTCAGTCGTGTCTGACTCTTAGCAACCCCATGGACTGAGCCTACCAGGCTCCCCATCCATGGGATTTTCCAGGCAAGAGTACTGGAGTGGGGTGCCATTGCCTTCTCCATAAATGGAGTATAGTATACAAGAACACTGAATCACTATGTTGTACACCTGAAATTAATATAGTATTATAAATCAACTATGCTTCAATTAAAAAATATTTGTCTCATTAGTAAAAAAAAAAAAAAAACTAGATTCAGGAGTTTTAGAAATATGGGGTTAATGATTCCTACAAGGACCTCAGAGCTGGCTGGTTATTACTACTTTGAATTGACTTCTTGCCAGTGAGATAATGAGAAACTGAAGGATGTTAGCAAGCAGTAAAAGACAGTACTGTGAGGTGTCTCGAATGGTAAGCGCTATTTAGATATAACTTTTATTGTTATGATACAAAGAAGATTGACTCTAGAATATTAAAGATAGCTCAAAGTAAGGGAAATGGCATTCTTTACTGGTTTGTATTAACTGAGTAGCAATAATATGGACTTTTAACAATTCTGCAAAGATTTTAACACTATGGCTGTAAGTGTGTGCTAAGCTTCTTCAGTCGTGTCCAACTCTTTGCGAACCTATGGACTATAGCCTGACATATTCCTCTGTCCATGGGATTCTCCAGACAAGAACACTAGAGTGGGTTGCCATGCCCTCCTCCAGAGGATCTGCACAAACCAGGGATCGAACCCGTGTCTCTTATGTCTGCTGCATTGGCAGTCAGGTTCTTTATAACTACTGCCACCAGAGAAGCCCAGCACTATGCTTGTGCTGTGTGTGTGTAGTCGCTCAGTTATATCTGACTCTTTGCGACCCTGTGAACTGTAGCCTGCCAGGCTCCTCTCGCTATGAGATTCTCCTGGCAAGAATACTGGAATGGGTTGCCATGTCCTCCTCGAAGGAATTTTTCCAATTCAGGGATGAAACCAAGGTCTCCTGCTTTGCAGTCAGATTCTTTACAGTCTGAGCCACCAGGGAAGTCAACAATATGTCTAATAAATTTCAAATGGTCATCAGCATCAACCAAAGGAAAAAAACATTTTGAATTTATGTTGAATTTATGTGGTAATGTCTGGTAGACTGTTTATGACCAACTTATATGTGGACTAGAGAAGGTGCAGTGAAAGCACTCATTTTCACAGAAAAAGAAACCAGTCATGCTGTGCTGAAACCAGCATGAATATTTTAGTCTTCTAAGAAAACCGGTGAATGTGCAAAATTATGGTTGATTGGACAATCTACCCAGTAGGTGAGATTAGGAGGCATAAAATACGTTCTATTTCTGTAGTGTTGAAGAGCAGGAGGTTTAGAGTGACATCTGAATCCATTAGGCGCTAGTCATGTAACAGTGAGCAAATAATTTAATTTCTACAGCCTCACTTTTCTGTAAAAAAGGAATAAATATTTGGCACAGAAAATCACACACAATAAACAGCCTAAGAAAACTAGTTATTGTTATGGTTACATCACTCATTCCTCTTAACATTATATGGGTCCTTTTATTCTGAAGATATTTCCACCCTTTGGCTCTGGGAAATTAACTTTTATCACATTCTTCCTCTTGCTTCCTGTTTAGTTTTTGACCTTCTTTCTATTGTTCTGATATGTATTTAACTGTTCTTTTTCATTTTTCTTTCATATTTTCACCTCTTGGTATGTTTGCTCTTTTCTTTGAAAAATTTCATCACATTCTATCCTCCAGTGCTTTTACAGATTTATAACACATACAGTCATATTTCAGATTTCAAGGCGCTATTTTCCCACGACCTTTCCTTTTTCAGAATTAAGTATTTTATTTTCAGAAACAATACATTCTTGATTTTTTTTCAGTGTTATATTTAGATCTTTTTATGTGTACCAATCTAGTTTGCTATTTTCACATTCCCTGAAAAATCTGTTTATTCTCTGTGTAGATGTTATTTGTTTATTTTATTCTAGAGGTTTTCCTCAGAGGCCTGGTGATCCTTGTCTCTCCCTCGTATTTTTTGTAATGTGGATTAGTCTGTTTCTTCTCTAAAATAGGAAGAATCACTGGATTAGCAGTGGACAGGAAGTGGTAAACAAATTAAAAAAAAAGGAGTGTGGAAGAGTTATTGTTTATATTACATCTCAACAGATAATTACCAAATTGACAATAAGTAAAAATTGGTACTGGTGGGTTAATTAAGAGCAAGACAGTTATGAAAGTGCTTAAATGTTGAATTCTAAACTGATTTTCATTCAATTTATTTCATAAATGTTAAGTTCTTATACTCTTTTAAAGAAAGTGAGACTCTATATTTAATTAATATCTTAGGATGTGGAACAGCAAGAAGGAGAAAGGAATACTCTAATTAACTAATTCACTCAAAAGAAAAACTTTGGAATTATGTGGAAAGATTGTGTCTGAATGTATATTCATAAGTTTAAAGCTACAATGAAATATTTAAGATCGACAGATATTATTTCTGGGGTTTCTTGTTATAAGTGACTTTTTTGATCTATTGACTAAATACTAATAGTTTCACATTAGAAGTGTGAACTAAAATGGCAAATAAATTTGTCTTTAACAAACATAATTATAGTGGAATAGCATATTCATCTATATTTTCACATGTATAGTCTTTATATTAATTTAAGGATCCCAATATAATCAGTGTATTAGTATACACTTTGTTATGAGGGAGAGCTTTGCTATACAAAGAGAGATCCAAGCTGGAATCAGGATTCCTGAGAGAAATATCAATAACCTCAGATATGCAGATGACACCAGCCTTATGGCAAAAAGTGAAGAAGAACTAAAGAGCCTCTTGATGAGTGTGAAAGAGGAGAGTGAAAAAGCTGGCTTAAAACTCAACATTCAAAAAATGAAGATTATGTCATCTAGTCCCATCACTTCATGGCATAGATGGGGAAACAATGGAAACAGTGTCAGACTTTATTTTTGGGGGCTCCAAAATCACTACAGATGGTGACTGCAGCCATGAAATTAAAAGATGCTTACTCCTTGGAAGAAAAGCTATGACCAACCTAGACAGCATATTAAAAAGCAGAGACATTACTTTACCAATAAAGGTCTGTCTAATCAAAGCTGTGGTTTTTCCAGTACTCATATATAGATGTGAGAGTTGGACTATAAAGAAAGCTGAGCACCAAAGAATTGATGCTTTTGAACTGTGGTGTTGGAGGAGACTCTTGAGAGTCCCTCAGACTGCATGGAGATCCAACCAGTCAGTCTTAAAGGAAATCAGTCCTGAATATTCATTGGATGGACTGATGCTAAAGCTGTAACTCCAGTACTTTGGCCACCTGATGTGAAGTACGAACTCATTGGAAAAGATTCTGATGCTGGGAAAGGTTGAAGGCAGGAGGAGAAGGGGACGACAGAAGATGAGATGGTTGGATGGCATCACCGATGTCATGGACATGAGTTTAAGCAGGCTCCAGGAGTTGGTGATGGACAGGGAGGCCTGGCATGCTGTTGCAGTCCATGGGGTGGCAAAGAGTTGGACACGTTTGAATGACTGAACAACTGAACTGAACTGAGGGAGTTTGTTAGAAATGAAGAGTCTCAGCCCCTCCCAGACCTACTGAATCAAAATCTGCATTTTAACAAGGTCCCCAGCTCATTCTTATGCTCACTGAAGTCTGCAGTAGATAGGAAAGAGGATCAAGTTGAGGGTCTTTATTTCTTTTTCTAGAACTAGTTTTTCCTTAAAATGCATTTTACGTTGAAGACCTTATTTCAAAATCTTGGAAGCATTAGCATGATATATTTGGGGGGAGAGCTTAGAGAAGAACAATGAGCAGCATTTCACGTCAAAAATTTGCATGAAAATCCATGTACTTGGGAAAAGAAATATACTGAAAACCTCTGGTGAAAATAAAGGCAAAGAGAAAGTAACTGGCAAGGTCAAATTAGAGATGACCAGACTAAATTAGAGGTAAGATATGGTAACAGTGGACATTTTAGCTTGATAGACAGTTTCTGGATGATTCAGTGTAAAAGCAGGTTAGCAGATAAAATTTTCAATTTAATTGAGGACTTAATGTCGATTTTTCCACTGAGAAGAAAAAGCAAGTGACAAGAAGTTTTACCACCATTGTCCTACTTTTACCATCATGGACAAGCCAGTCGATGAACTGGAAATAATAGGAGGTTGGAGAATTGGAGTTAGCCATTTAAGATTCGGTGATAATGAAGAAATCTAGGAGAGCCAGTCTGACAGGCCAGATGATGGGAAGTTACATTTCAAAAGCTTGAAAAAATGTGTTGGTTATGATCCCATAGTCTGGGTCTCTAAAATAAAAATGGTTTAAAGGACATGCATCAAAAAAGAAGTCACTAACAATTCCAGAAAGAAAGCAGACAGCTGTAGCTTTAAGCACCATTGGAGCTGACCCAGCAAGTCTTATAAGATATGGATTGACAGAGACGAGGAGACATAGAGAATGAACATATGGTTTGGTTATGTCAGGATGACGACAGGAAAGTTTAAATCTAGAAAGACAAAGGCCCTTAAATGTAGATTATTATGTGGAGATTGTGATGTAAATTTAATAGTCATGAGAAGGAAACCAGACTACTCAACTCTCACTGGGTTTCTCTCTACTTGTATTATAATCGTTTGCTCACATCAGTTTCCCTTACTAAACTGAGAACAAAAATCCAATCTGGTTAACTTAGATATTACCAAATTACAATTTAAAGTACACTCATTTAACTCTGTTGAATGAATGAGAAATAAATATTGGTAATAGGGAGTTGTAAGAATGTCTGCTAAAAAGAGAAGTTATCTTTTAAAAATATTTTTATTTATAGTTTTAAAAACTGTTATTATGATGACTAAATAATCACTTCAGAATTTTATAAAATTCTATAGTTGGCAAAAGGAAGTTCTACTAAACTCAGGCAACAGGGACATTTAAGTACAGTATCCTGATCTGAAGTAAATAGATACAAAATGATTGAGGAAAACATGAAGAATATAACTCCAAATTGCCATTCTCCATACATGTTCTAATATTTGAATAGATTTTATATGAACGCAGCTAAAATACTGGAATTTACAAGGGATATAATTAAATGTGTTCTTTAATTTCATGTTGATGATTATGTTTAGTTTTCACAGTTGCATATATTAACAACTCATTTTTTACTTTTACTGATTTGTGTGATGTAAGTAAAATTAATACTATGTTTAAATTTACTACCCTGTCCTCTTCTGTAGCTAACCACTTCTAGGATTAGTTTTCTATGTCACTTTCCAGAGCTTCACTATATATCACTACAAGAATATGAATCTACATTTTTATTTCTCTTTCCTTGTATACAAATGGTAGCATAGTATACAAAATATTTTCCAACTAGGTATCTCCCAACTTTGTCGTATTTTGGTAATCTTTCCATATGCATACATAAAGAGGTTTTTGGTTCTATTCTATTTTCAGTTTTTATTATGGAAACTGTTGAAACAAATAAAGGTAGAAAGAATAGTATGATTCCCGAAATAATTATCAATATTCTGCTACTCATGCTTCATCTGTTTCCTATTTTTATTTTTTCTTGGTTATTTTAAAACAAATCTCAGATATCTCATCAATAAATATTTTGTTTTGTACAGCTGACCATTGAAAAATATGGATTTGAACTGTGAAAGTTCAATTCAACTGAATTATTTTTTTAACAGTAGATACATGAGTTTGAGCAAACTCCTGGAGATGGTGAAGGACAGGAAATCCTTGTGTGCTGCAGTCCACGGGGTCACAAATAGTTGGACATAGCAACTGCACAACAGTACTAGAGGATCCAAGGTTAGTTGAATCCATGGGATGGGGCACCTCAGATACAGAGGACCCTTGTATAAGGAGGGCCAACTAAAAGTTATACACATATTTCAGTACAAAGAGTCAGCACCCTTAATTCCCACATTATTCAAGGGATGATTGTATTTCTAATAGCTAAAAACATAATTTACTTATTTGCATAAACACATTGCCACTATCACATTCAATTAAATTAACAACTCATTTATATAATCTAAAACTCAGATCATGTTCAAGTCACTCCTCAACTTTGCTCAAAATTAGTTTTGTACAATTGGTTTATTTGAATCACTATTCGGACAAGTCTATATACTGCTTTTGGTTGATGTGTCTCTTAAAGCCTCTTTTAATCTATAACATTTCTCTTTCTCTTTTCTCTCCCTGGCCTGGATTTTTTTAATCTAAGGATCGTTTGTCGTGTAGAAGTTCCCACATTCAGATTTAATTGACTGTGTCCTCCTACTATTTAACATGATCCTCTTCCCACTATACTTCCTATAAAAGGACAGTCAGAACTAGAGGGTTTATTGGAGTCAGGCGCTTTATTAAATTCAGGTGTAATTACTTACAAGCATCTTTCATAAGTGAGCCTATCTTCTTCCTGATGCATCTCAGCAGGATGCACATATTACGGGATAGCTCACTTGCAGTGATTAATCAGTGGGTCTAGGTGGCGTCAACCTGGTTTA